>NC_048597.1:11526268-11726268 GCF_003668045.3 Cricetulus griseus
ACACACACACACACACACACACACACACTCACACACACACACACACACACACACACACACACACACACACACTCACACGTCCACACACAACAAAGAATATAAACAGGAAAGAATGTCCTCAGTTTTTAGTTGAAGGGTTGAAGAACCAGAAGACACCAAGGACTTTTCTAAGCCCGGCTTTGTTTTCCACTGAGCACACAGCAAAGGAGAGCTTGGGAAATTAGGCAGACTAGGTGCCATAAGCCCCCCTGCATTACAAGTCTGAAATAGAGGACATCCTAGGAGATTGTCCTCCTCGTGGTGATGAGGGCATAAGGACATGAGTTGACTTGTCCTGATGGTATCTGAGAGGAAGGGGAACAAAAGTTCTAATATGTTTTAGCATCTTGGACTTTTGTGGAGGAGAAACAGCCGTTATTTGTGTAGTGTGTCAAAGGGTGGGGCAGTGTGACTACTGCCAGCCACTCAGAAGCCTTGTGTAAACTTTCTGCTCTGAGTGGGGCTCAGGAGGACAGAGTAGAGGAGAGCTTTAGTATTGTTATACACAATACTAAAAATTGTGTATAACAAGTTTACACAAGTATATAAATTACATACATACAACACCCCCCATACACACACAGTGATTCACTAGTCCTACCAGATAGTAAATCTATTTAAAATCAATAATAATTACAATAAGCTGCTTCTGGTACAAACAGATATATGTGGTCCACAGAGACAAAGCAAGTAGATATTCTAGCAAAAATGTAACACTGCTAGCAGTAAGGATTATTTAATAAGTCAATTATTTAATAGCCAAGATTAAAATCTTAGAAGAAAAATAAACTTGACTACATTTAGCAAATACAAAACTGTGGCCCACACCTCAATAATCCTAGCACTCAGTAGGAGCTGAGCCAGGAGGATCAGAGGTAGTATGTGCTACAATGTAACTTTCTGTTGGCCTATACTTCATAGAAATATCTTGTCACAAAAAAATATATAATTATATAAGATAAACAGGGTAAACTCAGAAATAGAATGGTTATGAATCAGATATGTGAAAACAAGATTGATTTTATACTTTCAAATCACAGAGCAGTAAAGGTGAAAAAATGTTATATACAACTTTAAACTTTGGAATGTCCAAAATTATGTAGTAAAATAAGCAACCTTGACAAATTACTGTTTTGTTATTCGTTTGGTTTTGGAGACAGAGCCTCACCAAGTAGTCTTGAGCTACCCAGAACTCCCTGTGTAGACCAAGCTGGCCTCAAACTTACAGAGATCTGTCTGTCTCTATCTACCCAGTGCTGAGATTAAAGCCATGTGCCAACATACCCAACTGACAAATTATTCTTAAAATGACAATGTGTAATTTATAGGCTTGTTACATTAATTATTCTTAACTCAAGAGCCCAATTTATAAGTTACCAGACTGAAACAAAAGTGAATAAGTACACGAACTACCCAGTCTGAATTTCAAGCACCAAAACAGAATATGGATGCTGTATTCCAGATGGGATAAAATAGCTATGCTTTCTCACTTATGAATTTTCTAATACCAAATGACAGCCTGTCTGTGCCGTGTCCTTGTCTGCAGAGGATTTCACAACTCACCACAGCAAGCATTTTTAAATAGAACACTTAAGCACTCTCTAATCCAGAAGACTTGTAGAATTTTATTCCAAAGACATCATCCAGAACAGTAAAAGATGTGAGAAGATGCTTGTCAGTCATTTATACTAACAAAGATGTTGATCTCAGAGTAGGTAAACGTGAAGTAGAATAATATACACCCAGAAATAGTAATGTATTTGGGAGAAAACACAGCAATAAAAGCAGTGCTATGATATGAGGTGGTAAAGGTGGTGTCATTTCATGTGACTACAAAGGTGGGAATGCACCCAAGACACCAGTGTAACACCTCATTAACAGACTGAGGTGACAACATTCAGGACAATTTTCTTATGCATCCATATTTTCTGCACCTTTTGAATATTGCTTTAGTGTATTGAGAACATTGCATTTCTTCTCTGAGATTCATATTTTATCTCAATATCCATTTGCTTATTTATCTGTTTATTCATGTAGTCAGTCAGTCAGTTTTGAGACAGGGCTTAGCTGTATATACAAACTGATCTGGAACTCAGTTTATATCCCAGGCTGGCCTTGAACTCACAGAGATTTTCCTGCCCCAGTCTCCCAAATGCTGGGATTACAGATGTATACCATCATACTCAACATCTGGGTTTTTTTAAAAATTATAGCCACATATACCTGAAATTAAAGATGAATAGCATTTTTTTTTTTTTTTGGTTTTTCGAGACAGGGTTTCCCTTTGTAGCTTTGGAGCCTATCCTGGCACTGGCTCTGGAGACGAGGCTGGCCTCGAACTCACAGAGATCCTCCTGTCTCTGCCTCCCAAGTGCTGGGATTAAAGGTGTGCACCACCAACACCCAGCGAATAGCATATTTATAATACTTATATCAGAGAATCAGAATACCAGATATGCAAGAGTTTCAAAGGTCCCATCCCTAGAAAGGCATACACTCATCTTGTAGAAATCATATGCCTAACTGAAAAGAATCAAAACCCTAATTAGGAATTCCAAAACTGAGCTCCCATATGAGATCTTAATCTCACAAAGAAAGACAACACAGTCCATTATCTGCTGCTGAGAAATGACCTCCAGCAACTGTATTACAAAAGATATACCACTTTCAAGATTAATAGGATTCCCAGTACCACTCTCCACCATCATTGCCATTTCACCAGAGTTCAAAGGTTCTGTGACTGACAGAACACCGTTTCAGAGCAGGGAATGCCATGTTCAACACACATCAGCATGAACCATATGGATTCTCACCAAACCGTCCACAAGCAGTGGTATGCCTTGGCAAAGCAGAGCACACATGCCCTGTTACAATGCATAAACAAACAGCATGGGTTCATGACACACAAGGAGGTGGAGGCAGTCTGTGGACTAAGTTGATCTGTGTTCCTCGTGCCAGGGGTGAAGACCAATGGTGTGGGCATAACAACCTGATGTTTGATTGGAATAGGTGCATCAGATAGGTAGGACTCATATTCCTCCCAAGACTGGGAGCCTGGCTATCATAGTCTCAAGTCATCGTCCCATTTCAGCAAGAAGTAACTTGGAGAATACTAAGTCCCCTTTCCCCACTGTGGACACCTAGTGAGGGATTTTTCCTATTGATTAGGGTTGGGTTTGGAAGGAGGTAAAAGGTTACCCGGGTGCTGATGTGGCAGGGGGATAAACCATGCCGAAGGCCACAATCCACCCATGGATTCAAATTCAATCTCACTTCTGACACCAGTTAAAACTGAACACAAGGGAGTCAGAACTAGATTGACCACAGGTAGTTTATTGACCACAGGTAGGATAGTACTCATGCAAGGGCCAGTGACCAGGTTTACACTGGAGCCGAAATGACCCACAGTTGTCTGCTCAGCCAGGTGGGAGAGAGAAAAGAGGGCCATGTGTGTGCCTCTCTGCTACTTAAACCCTTGCTATGTCACTCTGACCATGCCCAGCAGCACCTGTGGCCAGCCCCAAGCAGGAGTGGTCAGCAGTACCTCTAAACAGGATTACTCCTTACAGCTTACAATTAGGCAGGTCTGAATGAAGGCCAAAGAAGCTTTAAGCATCTCTGCTGATATCTTCCTTAGCCAAGTTCCCCGACTAATGAAAGATACTTGCCTCCCCTGTGCACTAGGGAACAAAGCTCTCTGGGACATGCCACTTATTTAAGAGGGTACATATTCCTCTTTTCTCAGGTTCTTAATTCTCTTTTCTAACTTCCTCTGCCTATTGGGAGTCTAGCAAATGACTCCAAATATCAGGGTCTTTGTAGAGAGAGGTATACCAGAGGGAGCTGGGATAAGCATTGCTTCTATGTTTGTAGTGATTGAAGCCTCCTGTGTGCAAATGTGTCTGTTAGTGGCTGAGGCCTCCTTTGTGCCTATCAGAATGCTGTTAGGTCCTTGGGGTAAGAGCAGTTTGCTGAAATCTAGCTATTCTCTGCTGTCACTGCAATGCCAAAAGCTTGGTGGCTTAGTCACATTATTATGACACTAGTCTAGAGATCTATGCTGCATTCGTAGTGACCAGTTAAGGCCTGTCACTTCCCAAGTAGGATCTAGGTCCTGAGGATGATTTTATTTTTGGCTCATCATCATAAAAACACGGATAAATTTCAGCTCTGAGGTGCCTCTCTCTCTTCCTCCCCTGGAGACAGGATCACTACAGAATAAGTATCCAGGAGAAGTCACTATCGAGTAAAGCAAATGTGATTATTAAACCCACTGACTTACATCACAGTAAATAAAATTAAGACAGATTTTCAAATAAAATTTAGAAAACCAAACACTTCATCTCCATTCCTAAACTTGTTTATCCTACAAGTTCCAGAAGCCCTCATGCTAGCTGCCCAATACTTTCATCCCCCCTTTCACTCTCTTACCCCTTCCTAAATCCCAATGGCCTATACCCTGCCACTTGGTGTTTTATGAATATTTCCTCCTCAATGTCATGAATGTCTTCTAATTCCTCTGGTGTAATGGTCCATCACCTTGCATTTCTGCAGTCTGCCTCTGTCATCTGCTGAGAGAATAGCTTTTCTAATCTATGTTTCTAAGGACCACAAAGATACTTATATATCAGTGTTTACTAGAACACTATTCACAGTCATAGTTATGAGACCAGCCTGTGTCCAGCAACACAGATGTGGACAGAATGTGGTCCATTGGCAATAGAATTGTATCAAGTCACAAAGGAGAATGAGGTGATATTTTTTTCATAAAGAAATTGTGCAACAGGAGAACAGCATACTTGGGGAACTCAGCCAGTCTCAGAAAGACATCGTGGCTCTCATTTGTGGTACCTAGATTTTAAATAGAAACCTAACATCATGTGTGACATGAAAGACTGATTTTTTTCCCTTTTCTTTTCAGTGGCACCACCCCCATATACTTACGACCACGAGATGGAATATTGTACAGACTTGCCTCCACCGTACTCTCCAACCCCACAAGCTACAGCCCAGCGTTCCCCACCCCCTCCTTATCCTGGAAATTCAAGGAAACAGTCCGCCTCCCACAACAGAATATGTGCCAATTAGCAATTCTACCCAGAAATGCCTTAATTTAGAAACATGCAAAAAATGATTGTCTACTGGTTAAGGACAGACACTATCTCAGGCAGAATGGTGATGTGGAAACCAGGGTTCCTACCCTGCTCAGAGCTGAAGCTAGGTGGAAAATTCTGCTTGGTTCTCTGAAGTCACATACTAAGGGGTTTACTGATCCACTGAAGCACAGTCAGATTAAAGGAACGCACTTTGGCAGGTCAGCTGAAATTCATGCTGCTTTAGGACTATCTAGAGGAAATTTCATTATTGAGCCTGGAATAAAGCAGAACAAAGGATAGTCTGAACTCCACCAGGAAACAGGTGTGTTCCACAGCTTTTGGAGAATTAGAATTGTTCAGTATTTTGTTTGTCCACAAATATGTATGAAGTGCCTCAGAATCTACTCTGTGCCTAGCACCAACAGAGGCACTCCATGGAAGTAAGCAGAAGATAACTTGGGTTTTAGCACAGGCATACCTCATCTTGTACTTTGCCCTTTTGCACTTTCCAGTTGTTGCATTTTTTTATATAAATTGAAGGTTTGTGGTAACCTTACACCAAACAGTATCATTGACCCAGCAGTAGGAGCTCACTTCCTGTCTTTGTATCATATTTGGTAAATCTCACAAAATCTAATGTTTTCATTGTTCTTATTATTAACTCTGTTATGGTGATCTGTGGTCGGAACAGTTGATATTGTTAATAGTAGTCTTCTGTTTTGTTTTGAACTCTGCCCCTATAAGACAGTGAGCTTAGTACATTGATAAATACTGTGTGTACTGTGAGTGCTTCACTGGAAAACTTCTCCCCTTCCCTTCCCCTCCCTTTTCTGAGAGCAGTATTGAAATTAGGCCAGTTAATAAGCCAACAATGACCTTTAAGTGTTGAAGCTAAAAGAAAAGTAATACATCACTTGCTTTAAACTCAAAGCTGGAAATAATTTATCTTGGTGAGGAAGGCATGTTCAAATCTGAGATAGATTGAAAAGCCAGCCTCTTATACCAGTTTATAAGCTAAGCTGTAAACACACATGGAGATTTCCTGAAGGAAACTAGAACTGTCTCTCTCTGAGCACATGAAAAGAAAGGAGAAAAGTGACCCATTGCTTATAAGGAGGACTCTTGAGGGCTGTGGGTAGCAGATTAAACAGCCACATTCCCTTAAGTCATAAAACTTAATCCAGAGTCAGGCTCCAACTCTCTTCATCCTACAAAGGCTGGCAGGGTGAAAATGCCATCACAGATTTGAGGGCAGCCAAGATCAGCTTCTGAAGTTAAGGAGAGAAGCTGCCTCTTCAGTCATAGTGAAAAGTGAAGGAGCAGGAACTGCTGTGTAGGCCTCGGCCTGTTCTCCCAAAGAGTTAGGATCACCCCATAAAGATGGCTACAGTAAACCTGAGTCTAGATACAAATGAAAGACCCTACTGTTGGACATGACTTTAGAACTTCCACAGCCAGAGAAAAGAAGCCATCCTAACTCCAAAGCTTCAGAAGACAGGCTGGCCTTCTTGTTAGTGTCTATGACACAAATGGTGACTTTCAGATGAAGCCAGTATTCAGTGTCCACTTACTGGTCAAAACTCCTCGCACTCCTAAGAATACACTAAGTTTACTCTGTCTATAGTCTATAGATAGAACAACCAAGTCAATTGTCAATGTACTTTGATGGCTATTTTAAGCCAAGTGTTGGGACCTACTGCTCAGGGGAAAACAAGGTTTCTTTCAACACTGTATTGCTCATTGACAGCACATTGTTCATCCAAGAGCTCAAATAGAGATATATGAAGAGACAAAGATTTTTTTTTTGTTGTTGTTGTTTTGTTTTTTTCGAGACGGGGTTTCTTTGTGTAGCTTTGGTGCCTATCCTGGCACTCGATCTGGAGACCAGGCTGGCCTCGAACTCACAGAGATCTGCCTGCCTCTGCCTCCCAAGTGCTGGGATTAAAGGTGTGTGCCACCAATGCCCAGTTCCAAAGATATTTTTTTATATTTACTTATGTTCCAACCCACTCTGTGTCCCATAGATTATGGGTAACTTCAACCCCAAGCCTTATATTTGATAAAGCCTTTTATATGATCATAGCTGACATAGAAATGGGCTCTTCTAGAGGCTTGGCAAAATAAATTAGGCATCCTGGAAAGAACTCACCACTGTGGAAGCCATTAAAACCATCCATGATTCATGAAAAGAGGTCAGGATATCAATATTAATATTCACCTGGAAGAAGCTGATCTCAACCCTCATGCAAAACACTGGTGTTTTTAAGACTTTGCTGGAGGAAGTACCTACAGATATGGGAGAGCCATGAAGGAACTAGAACTAGAGATGGAACTTGAAGATGTAACTCGATCACACCTCATGATATCACTACCAAATGAACAACTGCTTCTTTGGGGTGAGCAATAAAAAGTGGTTTCTTTGGCTGAAATATACTCCTGGAGAAAGGTGCTGGAGACAGAGACAATTGCAAAGGGTTTGTTTGTTAAGTCATTTGATAAGTCAGCAGCAGGATTAGAAATAACTCCAAATTAAAGGAAGATATACGGTTTATTAAAAGCTACCAAACACCATCATATGCTACAAAGAGTCCTTTTGTGAGAAGAAGTTTCAAACCATACAGCAGCCTTCACTGTACTTTTAAGGACCTAAGAGCCAACCAGCTTCAGCAAACACTAGCCTAATCACTGAGCAACTCTCACCCCACCACCACCAAAAAGATTTGGAGCCGCTGAAAGCTTGGGTACTAGTTGCCATTTTTTAGCAATAAAATATTTCTAATCCGGGTATATATATTGCTTTGAAGAAACTTGATAAACAGTAGTACGGTGTAAACAAAGCTTCAATGTTCACTGGAAAACCAAAAAGTATTCATGTCATTCTCTTGTGAAATTTTTCTTATAATAAAGACAAGCAGCTCCACTGAGGACGTGGAAGAAGTGTTACGGACACAGGCAGAAGATGAACCCTGTGCCATCTCTAAGATACGCCTGGAAAAACAAAACAAAAACCAGTCACACAGTCACAGCATCATTGCTAACTAGAGAGCTTCACCATCAAGACTCCAAACAAAATTTAGCTGTGCAGTAAAGAACTATTCTAGAAAGGATATCCAAAATGAATAGCAGATTAGTCCTTTTAGCTTCATTTTTGTTTTCTGTTTTGGGTATGTGTGACCAGCAATGTCTCCAGTAGATGAATCTTATTCATTAATTTGATTATTTAAACAAAATCAAAGGTGCTCAACAGGTTCTAGGAGCTAAAATAACCTTAGTTATTACTAACCCCTCCTAAAAACCACTTGGCTTTAGTCACTGGTATGATGAAAGTTACTGTAACTGTTGAATAAAAGGTGAGAAACCATATTTCCGGGAATTTTGTATCACTAATACAATGCCAGAATTTGACCATATACAACAGACTTTTTTGTAGACCAGGCTGTACTCGAACCTGTAGATCCACCTGTCTCTGCCTCTTCCAATAGCTGGAATTAAAGGTGAGCACCACCACTGCCCTACAACAGACTTTCTAAAAGGGGGAGATAAAATTTGATTTCTTTCCATAGAAATATGCTCAAATATAAAAACCAATTTTTTACATTTTTATAAACTTTAAATAATCTATTCTTTTAGAAAAATCATCTAATTAATGGAAAAGGTAAGGAGGCACACCATTATCTTTTACCCAAGTAGAGATGCTTACCTTCAAATGCAGAAGCAGTCAATAAATAATTCAAACCTGCTGTAGTCTACTGCAAGTGGCCTCAGCATTTTTACTTTTATGTGGGTCCTTTCATGTACTTTTAAACTGTTTGCTCAACACTGGGGTTAAATGATGAGAGCTTTATGTCACTTTAACAGGGAACCTAAAACAGTCAATGCAATATCATGACTATAATTCAGTGACATCCCAGAATGACACTAAGAAACTTCATAAATAACCAGAAGAAATTCCTTACCGTATAAGTTGTAGAGTCTGTGCTTGTAGTTGGGAAACAATATGCGCAGTGGCTTTTATTGTAACAGATATCAGCATTAGAAATGTGTTGATCTGACTGAACATGGTCTTCAGTGAGGTTTTAAAGCTAGATTGCTCTTGAATGACTTGCTTGGCTTGGGAGAGGATAACCTTAAGAAGACTTGAAGCCTTCGGGGTTCCTGGCTGTTTCAGTGTGTGGCTCCCTGCCTCGCATGAAGTATTAGCACAGTGTTGACTGTCCACAGGCTTTAATTTATTTTTCTTCTGCAAATGTGATTAGTCTCTACTACTCTACAGCTATAATTCACAATGCCAAAGTCTCTGGGGCTTGAGAATGCTGCTTGAAAATGCACTACACGTTCCTAAGGAAAAATGGAGAGGCAAGTCTGTCAAAAGGGAACGCTCACCTTCTCACTAATATAGACCTGCCCGGGAAACATTTCTGTCCACACCATCTCTCTCTGAGTTGTTTATGGCTTCCCCTAAGGTATAGCACAAACCTACACATTTACAGTACATAAAGGATTTTACTGTTTTAATATATCATAGATATTTAAAGTTCACTGATGTATATTGGAGAAAAACAATATTTGTGTAAAAATTTGGATCTTTGCTATTTAAGAACTAACATTTACTATGGCTAAATTGTCTATAATATAGAATAAAATGAAAGAGCTCATTATAACAAGAGCCACATTTTAACTGTCTTGTGTCATTATTCTTCTGGTTCATTTCTGCTGACTTAGCCTTTTTTCTCTGCACAAGAAACAGGTCTGCAGCCACACTGACTTTTTAATCCTGTTCCTCATCTGATTTGAGGAAGGCTATTTTATCTCTGGTAGCTAAATTTCTGCTTTATGAAATATGAAAGATATAATAGGCCTCAATAGGATTTCTGAAAACTGGATGAATATATGCAAAAATATATTTTTGGAGCCTGAAACTTGGAAAATATCCTATCCATATAAGCCCAAATTAAATTTCAAAAATATGCAATAAAATTACAGCCTCTAGACCTGTGTGTTTACATTTAAATGAACTGAAATTAAATTAAGTGAAAAAAGTTCTTCAGTCTCACTAAGCCCGTTTTAGTGATGCATACATAGCATTGTATCTTAGTTTGGGTTCTATTGTTGTGAAGAGACACCACGACCACAGCAATTGTTATTAAGGAAAGCATTTAATTGGGGTTGGCTTACAGTTTCAGAGTCTTAGTCCATTATCATCATGGTGGGAAACATGGCAGCATGTACACAGGCATGGTACTAGAGAAGAAGCCTTCTACATCTTGACCACAGGCAACAGGGAGGGAGTGAACTGACTCAAGATTCTGAGACCTTGAAGCCCACCGCCACAGTGACACACTTCCTCCAACAAGACCAAACCTCCTAATAGTGCCACCCCCAATGGGTCAAGCATTCAAACACATAAGTCTATGGGGTTCATTCCCCTTCAAGCCACCACAGCTTGTGTGGACCGTGTCTGTCATTCTGAACAGTGGTGCACTAGAAAGATCTGTGAAAACTGAGGTAGAGAGGAGACTCCAAAGAATTCAATCACCTCCAACTGTCGCGTTCATTGTAACGCCCTTCAATATTGTGGGAATAAACTGTTGTGATGCTAACAGGCTATGCTGTGCAGAGGCCCCATGAGCAATGATACCCTCTCGGCTCCTCCCAAGAATGGACGTGGGAAAGCTGTTGCAAGAGTTAGTGAGCTGATGGCCTGAGACAGACCATGGGTCTCATGTTGGAGTTGGTCAGACAACCTCAGTATCTACTCAGGGTCAAATGCCAGCTCAGCTCTGGACATCACAGGCATGTGCAATCTTACCTTCTTAAGGTGCATCAGTACGTTTTTCCCTTATGTTTCCCATAGTCTGCTGGCCTCCACCAAATAAAAACCACATGCCATGGATCTACACTACTCTAATCTTGTCTTTGTCTAGCAAAGCCCATTTTGACTGATCTTGTTTGTAGACAATGTAGGTCTAGCATCTACAATATAATATCAATACCAATGTGTGGAGTGGGGGATGCTATTATTTCCCTTTGTTTATAAATTTTTGTTGCAGGGATTCATTGTTCATGATATTTTGTTGTTCCGTTTTGGGTTTTTTTAATAGCTTCATTAAAATAATTTAACACCAGATTCTAAAGCCATAGGATACCATACTAATCATCACAGAAGTGCCTAAGGACTTTCACCTCTCAGTCAGAGCCTGCTTGGAAAGTGAAATATATATTAACTGGTTACAGAAACAGACTATAAGGAATAAGGCTGTGTTTTCCTGCTGGTCAATTACTCTGTGTTAGGTTTCATTTCAAACTGCCAGCATCTCCAAGAAAGGAAGGTGACCTAGGTGACCAAAACGTTCCTCAAGCAGCCTGCTTTCTAGCCTCTCCAAGCCTACCTCCGCCCTTAATAACCCCCCTCACATTAAGAAAGGAGACCAGCTTAAGAGTATAGAATGTTTGATTTCTGTTTCAGTATCTGTCATGTTTTAACTATATGTTCTGGGCTGCGTGTGTGTGTGTGTGTGTGTGTGTGTGTGTGTGTGTGTGTGTGTGTGTGTGTGAGTGTGTGTGTAACGTATATATCATTGCTGTCTTTCAAAACACGATCAACATCACCCTTGCCAGGTTGTTGCAGTTAATACAAGCAGGGCCTGAAGGACAACTGTCCCACAGACATTTTCTAGGTTGGTGACTCAGACAGACATTAACGCATATACTGATTGACTTTCCATCTTTATGACCCACCCAAGGCCATGCTGCTTCTATAACCAATGATCTAATTAATGACCTGTAGCTGTGTAACAAAATACCCCCAAACTGAGTGGCATGAAACACCGTTCTTATCTCCATCTCAACAGACCAGGACTCCAGGTTGCTCCTCTGTGTCTTTGGGCACAGGAGCTCTCCCAAACCACAGCATATCAATGTGCAGCTGAAGAAGTCTGCTTTAAGGTCTCTCCCAGGCAATGTGGTTGACAAGAATCAGTTCCTTGAAGGCATTTGGATTGAGGACCTCCTCCGAACATTGGCTATGGGCTAGAGATCGCCTTTACTTTCTTATCATCTGGGCATCCCCACAGAGCAAGCAAATGAGAAGATGCAAGGGGTAAATATGTAGAGTACCAGAAGGACTGGAATCAACGGGTTTGGAATGAAAGCCCACAATTTCCACTATAGCTACTGCTTAGAATCAGGGTACTGGACTCAGCCCACATGAAGGTATCGCACCAGGGCACAGAAAGAAAGAGGTGGAACCTGACAGGGGCCATCTTGGTGCTCTTTCTCACAAACCATGTATTTTATTACATTTTCCTGTGGCTGCTATTTGGACTTCAGATGATATAGAAAAATAAATGTTTCCTTCCAACAAGAACATAGCAACTCAACAGCTAGAGGAATCCCAAGGCTATGTCCAGCTATAATCAAATTGCTTTTATTGAAGTGACAATAGTAGACACAGAATCAGGCAACACTCAAAGGCCATGCTCCCTAAAAGCCACATTCCTCAGTAATATTGAAAGCAACATGGGAGGCTTGTCTTTCTCATAAACTTCATCTCTGCTCTGCACATTACCTTGGCTGAGGAAGAAGTGTGCCACATACCACTCACCCCACACCTCTACAGACACGTCCCAGCACAGCCCCAAATTCCAACCTTTTGTTTTCAATTCATTCCAAGATGCGCATGTAATCCTCACAGAGAAAACTCCCAGACAGTTTCCAGAGAGTGTTCATGGATCAAGCTGCTCCTTAGAAACAGTAAGTCAAGGAAAGGCTGGTGACCACACACATGAGGTAGACTTCTCTGCCTTCTCTGCAGCCCACAGAACTATCAAGTGGCTCTCACATCTGCTTCCTTCTGCCAGGCTTCTCCTCTTCTAAGCCATGATGAGTGACTTCTGGCTGTGGAGAGACAGCGTTTCCTCACATGTATTTGGCTGTGTGTGGTGAATGAAAGAGAGACCTGGACTTGCTTCCACAGCCTGAAACATGGACATTTTAATTTTCTCTGACTAAAAACTGGAGGCAAAAAACAAGATGAACTGATTCCCCTTTCTGCAGCTTCTCATAAATCACTCTCTGGTGGTCACTTTGGAAGCAGATCTGAGTTCAACGCCTCGGAACACGCCTTAGAAACTCACCCCTCTGAGTCCTTCACCCCCTTGTGAACCTAGAGCATTAGTTTCTTTACCTGCCAGCCTCAGGATTAGATAATTCTCTTGCTTAGTCTGTGAAATAGTACCAGATGTCACTAAAGGACCCAAACTTCGTTAGTAGTTTTTTTCAGTCAAAATTCACTGTGTCCCTCCTCTGCTCACTTTTGTCCCCATTTTGTGTTCCTCATAATCAGAATTATCATCAGTCTGTCTCCCCTGTGACCTATAACTCTTAGAAAGCAAAGACTGTCTCTTGGACATGGTAGTCTCCTGGAACAACCATACATTTAGAACATGACACAACAGGGTGATACTATCTGGTCAGGTAGATAATTGACATTGTAAAATATTAAGATGGAGTTGGGGTAAGAGCTCAGTAAGTTAACTACTTGCTGTGCAAGCATGACAAGCCTGGTTCAACCCTCATAGCTGACATAAAAGAAAAAACTAGACATGGTAGCACAGGTATGCGATCAGCACTGGGGAAGCAGAGGAAGGTGGTCTCAGAGCTCAGTGGCCACTCAGTGGCCAGCCTGCATTACCCAAATGAAAGTGAAAGACCCTGTCTCCAAAAAGGATGTGGATAGCTCATGAGGAAGGACACCTGAGATTGTCCTCTAGCTTCCTCATACAAGCAAACTCTGTGCATTCACGTGATACGCACTTGGGTACCCACAAACACGAACCCATATATACAAACACACAAAAATTGAGATTTCAGTGGGGTGAACTAATGGTAGACAGAATAATCTGTATTCTGCCCAGTATCTGAGATGTGGATCAAAGAAATGGGCCAATGCTGGAGCTTATCGGTTCTTAGCTGATGACACATATCTATCCAGACACAGGTGAACTGTGATGTTAAATACAATGTACATGTCTGTCCATGTAAATGAAGGTACTCACCTGGGCTGACTCCTTTAAAAGGAATAAAACTACATGTCAGCTTGGGAGAGTCACTTGTCTAATTCTTAAAATTGAAACTGAGTTTCTAATATTTTACATAAAAAGAATTGATTCATTGTCACATTGCACACGATGCATTCTAATGTCTCTCAGACTTAGTACAGTGTACAAGCGTTTGTACTGAAATGAGACACCATGATTCTCTCATTTCCATTTCTTCAAGCATATTGAAAAAAACGAATATTCTGAAAAGAAAATCAGTTAAAACAGGACAGAAATAAGGGGCAAATGGAAAGTAGATTTTGTGCTATTGCTGAGTATATGGAGATCGGTATTGGATTGACTCATTGTGAAGTGCAGAAACACCCTTGCAAAATAGTTCCCAATAGACTCATCCCTACAAGTGTCACGCTACATAACAACAATGACAATACCTGTGTGTGTGTGTGTGTGTGTGTGTGTGTGTGTGTGTATGTGGGGTTGTATGTGGATGCCAAGTGCTGTTCTAACACACTTCACATTCAAATTACATTTGACCCTGCTGAAATCTAGGTGGTATGGACTATGAATGTCCTTGGGTTTTCACAATTAAAAACTGTACTATGTGACTTCACAGTTAAAAAGAAAAAAAGCATTTCTTTCAGCAACAATAAACTGAAAGAATAAGTTCTTTTGGTAAGAATAAACAAAAATAAATAAATAAAAGAATACATCCAGATTTGCTTCTGTGAATGTTTGTTCCTGGGAGAGTCTTAGGCCTGGTGGGAGAGGCTTGAATTCCGAGTGAATTCCTGCACATGTTTGAACAGTCTTTAATGACTCACATCCTTCCATTCGTTAATCCATTGCAATTCTTCCTTTTGCTACACTGGTTCCAGTTTTTATGGCAATATGGGCAAGACAAGAGAGTCACTGGACTCTTGCCCCCGAGGTAGCAATTGGGCCCAGTATTCAGGTTTAATAGATAATCCCCTGGGGTTGCCTGCTACCTAAATATTAGATACCACAATTGTCTATTCTGCATGTTCTAGGGTTTAATTATCTACATCCAACTGTGTTCCAACATAATAAATCACAGAAATAAACAATTCATAAGTTTTGCATTGTGTACTCTTCTGGGAGACATGATGAAAACTCACCTGTCTTGCTACATCCCACTCTGGCCATGACTCTTCACATGCCCTGCATTCCCATCTGTATGCTGCTTGCCCACTGGTCATTTAGTAACATTGGCTGATGTGATAAAGCAGTGCTTGTGTTGAAAAAAAAAAACCTATTTTAATTAATAATGGTCTAAGACACAAGGAGAGTGTGGCTGTGGCTGCTAAGTCAGGTATGTTTGAGACAAATTTAAAATGCTTCCTTTAAGTGGAAAACTAAAAGTACAAGTAAGATATTCTAAGAGACTGCATTCATGTAACACTTATTCTGATATGCTATTATACTATTATTATTATTATCTTATTGTTGGTATTAATTGCTTACTATGTCTATATTATCAATTAAACCTTATCACAGGTATGTGTGCATGCATGTATGTATATATGACATGTATAAACAAAGACAACATAGTTTAGAGTTATCTGTGCTTTTGGACATACACTGAATGACAGGTTTACTTTGTCCAAATATTCCTGTGAAATTTGCAGTTGGCATCGTGTTACCAATTTTTAAAGTTATCCACTCCCTACAGTCCATACACTGGTGTCTTTTCTCATCCTTTAGAAGACTTCACTCCATCTGAATAGGTCTCCAACAACTCCTTTGTGACCCTTTCCATGTGCTACTCAAAAATGCAGACACTTAACAAAATGTGCATCATTTACTTGTTTATTCCATATTCTTTCTTCACCGGACTTTAAATTCCATAAACGCAGAATGACGGCATGCCTGCTGAATCCATAGCTCCCCGGACCTAGTACAGGCAGTCCAATAAAACAGAACACGCTGAATGTGTCTTACAGAACTCTAATATGGGTTCTAATAAAAGCAAAGCTGGATTTAAGCTCAAATTTCTTCAATTAAAAGTTTCATCACAGGCTGGAGAGATGGCTCAGTGGGTGAAGCATTTGCTGTGTGCACATACAAATCTGAGTTTGAATGCGCCAGATCCAGGCTGAACTAGGTGTGGTAGCATGCATCTGTAATTTCCCTGGTTTTTATTTGTTTTTGAGATATGGGAAGCCTGACACATGCAGCTGTGATCAGCAAAGCCTGTTTCAACCAAAGAGAAAGGCAAGGACTGACTCTGGAGGTGGTCTTCTGATCTTCACATGCCCGTCTCCATGTGCATGCTCACACTCGTGCAACAATGCAGACAAACACACATACTCCAAGTGTTTATCCCCAAAACATCTCTCCCTCCCCCTACTCTGCTCCATGCTGTCTTTCATCTGGGCATAGCTCACAGGGAGGGACTGACCAACCTTTACAACCACAGGTATTTGGAACCCTATGATAGACCCTTAGAGGATACCTTACCTGGAGAAATACTACTGATACTAAGATACCACGAAACACAACCCTCCTGGAGTACCAAGGGATGGAGGCTCATTTTCTTCAAGATTTGCTTTCTGAAGGCACCATAAAGAATATCTGAAAGATTAACATAGAATTTCCATGACATCATTACTTTAGAAACGTCACCAAAGTGTTATGACCTTAACGTATGCCATTTGGCGTGATGTGCTTCTCTGGCTGTGGTGACCTGGATAGCAAAGGATTAGTACTAGAAAGCTTAAGCTCCCCTCTCTTCTTCAAGCTTCAGGGATTGGTGGTTAAGTAGTGAAAACACTTCTAGTGCTGCATTGCACAGTGCTTGCTACGGTCCCACTGTGACAACTATCTTTCACCCAAGTCATGGCTCTGTGCCACGCCTCCCAGGGAAATAGGCAAAGAGTCATTGGTCAAATCAGGACCCTTCTCTGATAGCATCCTACATCCAGCTCCAGGAGAAGCTACATTTTGTTGTTGGTGAAAAGCAATGTGTGAATACCTGAGATGCTGGGGTACAAATAGCTGATACTGGATAGAATATTTGGGGATCTTCATTTGTTCAGAGAAATTCAAACCTAGCAGTGCTGTTTCCTGACACCAGATCTGATGTATGCTTTTAGGAATGGCTTCAGTGACTTAGGCCCTGTAACTCTAAAACAGCATTAAAAATAATGTATTAAAAACCACATTTCCATTTATATTAGGAAGAAAAAGAAATTTAGAAAATATAAATCATTTAGTAAAATGACATCTCTGGGAATAAATTTAAAAACAAAATTGGTGGAGTCCACACAAGGTAATGGCTTCTTCCTAGAAAGTCTCCCAAAAGTAAGCCTGGTAGCTCTGCAGATACCCTCTTCAGGATCACGTCATTCATTTCATTTCATGCCTTTGGATGATGACTCGATCAACAGATTTTAGTCCAAAGCCTATTTGGTACTAGGCCTTGAGACTAGAGTTACAGCAAAGAGGAAAATGGTCAAGGCATCCCAACTCACAGAAATAGAGCAGTCTGTACTAATGGCACACAAAATAATCACTAAAATGTTAATTCACCTGTCAATCTACAATGTAGTCTGAAAGGTCACCAAGTATCAAACCATGAACTCCAAGCAAAGGTAAGGGAAAAAAAAAAAACAGGAGGTGGTAGTGGTTTCACCGAAATCCCTGGAAAATCCATTCTCAGTGAGGCAATATTGATGCTAAGAGGAGACACCCTGAGAGCTGAGACCTGGCAGGAAGGAGGAAGGCCTCTGGGAGCACTATATTAAAATAGAAACTATTGCTAGTCTCACATACAAAAGCTTCACAAGGGTGGGTTTTTAGAAAGTGTGGTGCTCCTAACAGGATGCTCTGCTACTCTGCAGGCAGCTAACTCGTCTTTCTCTCCTTTTCCATCTTGTGATTCTACCAGGAGGCAATTCTATATTGTATAGGCAACCCAGCTACCAGAATGTGAACCAAATAAACTTCATTTCTTTATTGGCTACCCAACTTTAGATATTTTGTTATAGAACAGAAAATGTGCTAATACATGGGGATCGTGGAGAAAGATGATGCTGTCCTCTCTGTGCATGCTTGGCAGTACTCTAGAGTTTTATATCTGCTTTAGTGAATGTTCATTTAACACCATGTTAAATGACAGTTTTCTACTTTTAATATGATCAAATAAGAGAGTTTCCATTTCTTTTATTTAGCGCTGATTATAAAGCTATAGTTTGCTTATTGATTATCTGGCTGGGTGGTTGCTGAGTTGTAAAAAGGGCACATCTACTTTACAGGTTATGAAAAACTTTACAAAGATTGTAACCAGATGAGCAAGATATCTCAGTGGATGGTAATGCTTGCTGTCAAGTCTGATTGTGATAAGCTAAGTTTGCTCTCCAGATCCCAGAGATTGCAGAACAGAACTGACTTCCCAAAGTTGACCTCTGACCTACCCACTCATGCAATGGCACACATGCTTGTATACACACACACACACACACACACACACACACACACACACACACACACACCACTAAATAAAAAAAATGACCTAAATTATTAGTTCAGCAGCCAAAAAGGAGCTGCAATTACTATATAGACCAATACTTGTTAACATTCTTTGGTTCATTCAAAAAATACCTACTGAGAGCCTTGTGTACAACAGTTGTGTCTGTGGGCTCTGTGGATCTTCCAGAGAGCTAAAATCCTTAGCACTTCATTCTCATAGGAATGATAAACAATAAAAGAAAAAGTAGTACATGCATTGTGAAAACTCTCTGGGGAACAAAAAGCAAACATGAAGAAGAGAGCCCAGGTTTGGTGTAAAAGTTGCAAGCTATGTTTGGTAGGAAATTAGGGAGACTTTCACTGCCATATTTTTTAAACAGAGAACTGAGGTGAGGAGGGAGGCATGGAGTGCAAGAGCTCACAGGAAGAGGGAGCAGCACATACTGAGGCCTGAGACTGGATGCAGCCAACTAAGCAAAGAATCTTTTAAGGCTGAGGCATAATGACCTGAAGAAAATTAAGGTGGAGATAATATCAGAATGACAAACACTTAGAGTTTACTCTGAGTGAAATGGAAAAATTGATGGACAATATTGAGATAAAAAGATGGATAGAAGCTAGATTGATGATAGATTGATGATAGTTGATAGATAAAATCTATTACTAATAATGTGTTCGATATAAATGACAAAACTGGAAAATACATATTACTGAATTTGAATATAGAGCACTTATATATTGATATTCAGATGCCCGTGAGCTTCTGTTTATAATCTCCATTATCCTCATACAGGTGCTTGATAATAGGGAGGAAAGAGTATATAAGAGGGGCAGGGAGGGAGAGGAGAGAGAGACCAGAAACTGAGGTAAGGTAAATATGTAGCCAGGGACTATTTGATCAGTTGCTGGCTATCCATCCTACCACAATATTCCAGATGCGTATTCACACACTTAAGAAGATAAAGGAAATTTTAGAAATGTAAAACCACTGTGCTAGGCCTTGAAGAGGTACAGGAGGATTTGGGGCCAGTGGGTGAGGATGGCAGATAGGGATGTATTCCTGTAATAAAACAAGGGGCTCTCAACAAGAAGAGTTACGGCTCCCCGGAGATAGATTTTTACCTAAATATCCCTTAATATCAAATGACTCTAGCCATCCTTCTGAGCCTACATTATATAATATAATGTAATTATATATCCAAAAATAAAATTATAAAACAACACTAGTTTCAAAAATGTGTTTAGTGTGTTTTCACTTTTAAAATTTCTTAAGGGGAGCTAGGGAGGCAGCTCTGTGGTAGAGTACTTGCCTAGTGCATGCGAAGGCCCTGGATTGCGTCTGCACTGAGGCAGAAAGAAGTGTGGGAGACAAGGAAAGAAGGGACAAAGAGAGGGAGGGGAAAGGGGAAAGGAAGGGAAAATGACATTTTCTTATGTTTGTCTCTGAAGTGTCTGCAGCCTGTTTGGTGTCTCTAGACCAAAGAGCAGGTCTCTTTCTGTGGGATCTGCCTATGTGTCTGCTTGCTCATGGTCAGTTTGCACCTAACTAAAAACATGCAGTTTCTTTCATTGTATTGATGGCAGACAGTGATAATAAAATTCATGCCAGATAAGATAAAAGTGAGGGCTGATGATTCTATGGCTCTTAAGAAGGTTTGGATGGAAGATTTTTACCAACCTTCGTTAGAAAGATATAACTTCGGTCCCTCATTTACAATGGTTTGATGATTTGTGATATATCTAATATCCTTTGTGCATTTCTTTGGGCATTTATAAAGCAAATGTGGAAAGTACTGTTGACTGTGCACTGCTTACCTGCCTTGTGATGCAGAACACCTTAGCAACAAGTTACAGGAAGTCATGTCTACTCACGCAAGGGTAGTAAAGGACTGCAGAAGCCTAAGAATTACTGAGATCTCATCATGGCTTGGGAAAGCTCCCATAGGCAATGGGGTCAGAACTGTGCATTTGCATTGTGATTGGGGGACTCAGGCAAGGAGCCTGGACTTCATACCACAGTTATTTATATGACATGCTAGGTTAAAATGCTTCAGATGGCTCTAGACCACTCTTCCCCTAGATATAGTGTGAGCTGTTGTGACACATAGTTGTAGATAATATTTTTCCCTCAAGCTCTGTACATATAAGGCTCATCTCTGCTAGAGATCCTTGATCTGTTTTCATCTTTGTCCCAGGGAGCTTTTGTTATCTGTGACAGCTACCTTCCTCTCTGACTCAATTGGCCCACACCCTATAGCACAACTCCATGGTTCAGATGTCTGTAGCAACAAGAGCGTTTCCTCTACTCTGACAGAAGCTCTGCAGGAATTAGTCAAAAGCAGGAAAGAACTGAGTGTGTTGCTGCCTATGTGTCAGCCTCAATGAGTGTGAAGTAATGAACACACTGGGATCTTCAGAATCACTGAAAGACGGATTCAAACCTCTGAAATGTCCATCTCTGAGACACTTCAGGACCTTCCTGAAGTGACAAAACTCCCTCAAGACTTAGTTTGTCCAATCTGTGAGTTGCAAACCAAATAGTGTGTATTATAGTTTTGCTTACACTTCCAACATATACCTGTGATTTCTTTTTTTTTTTTTATTCCTGCCTATGTTTCTCAGGTTCCCCTTGAACTGGGGTGATGGAATTATAGACCTCGACTATACCCAGCCATCTGATATTTAATTGTATATGATGGGGATCTATTTACGCTTCCCAGTTGTTTGTTCAAGCACTAATGTCTGTTACTCTGGAAATATTTGTAGATGACATGAACATTTATAATCCGTTGGCTGCAAGTAAAGCAGATCATTGTGTGGACAAGCCTCACCTAATCACTTGAGGACACAAAAGCAAACAGGACTCATGAGAAACAAGGAATTCTAAGACTTCAACATGGAAATCCTGTTGTTCCATGTGGCACATTTTAAACTTGGAAGCCCCAATGATCACATGATCCTGTTTCTTAAAATATGTGCATGGTCCCTTCAGTAGATGAAAAAACTACAGGGGGCCAATGGCTCATACAAGAGGATAAATCAGTTCCCTCCTCTGACTAGTTCCTCCATATAATGTCTAATCACAAGTAGCCAGCCCCAGACACAAGGACATATGAGCAATGTGAAATAAAGTCAGCAAGTTGTATGTGCACATGTGTATATAATCAAAGCAATTAAAGAAAAGAGTGTGAATTAGGGGCCATATAGCAGTAGTTGGAGGAGAGAGAAGGGGCAGGGGTGATACAGATGGAGAGCTCACATAAGTTCTCAAAAACAAATAGGAAAATATGCACACATATACAACAGATTCTATTTTATGTATACTCAATAAATACACTGTCTGATCTTGCTATTTGATCCATACAATTTAAGACTACCTTATGTGCTCAGGATTACCCCATTGCTACTCCCCAATAATTATTACAGGCCATCCACACATGACAGCATCTTCCCATGAAAACTGGCTTTGACCATTTGTCTTCCTAGGGGAATTAAGGGAAGTATGATGGGGAGAAAGATTCCATTCTAGGGACTCCCATGAAGAAATAACTGCAGGGATTGGTCTGTCCTTTGCCGCTGTGCTTTCACAGGGACTTCTCATGCCAAAAAATTTTAAAAAAAATAAAATAATGGTGTCAGTGTGTCGTTGACAATCTATTTGACCTACATTCAGCCCAACCAAGGTCTCATTCTACCATAAGAGAGGGCCTTAGTCTAGCAACCATCACTTATTTCAAGGGATAGCTGTTGGCCCAGTTTCTGAAAACCATCTTATATCAAGTTCAGGACCCAGCTGTGCTTTCACTTAGGCTCTAGCTTCTAAAAAAAAATAGAGAAGGTTTTCAAAAATAGCCCCATCAGAAGGAATGCTGAACAGTGAGGTCAAGGTTTTTCTTTGTTAGAGAATATAATAAAAATGATACAGTTCCCTTAATACCATCACCTCTCGACATGAAAATCCAAAGGAAAAACTCTATCTGAATTAGCTCTCTTTTCAGGGTTGACACTTCTCAGAAGATTGATGGATGCAGTATGGCTACCCAATAAGCACAACTTGATTCTCTCCTCACTTGACAACTTCCTATTGTCTGTTCAACTGAGGAAATTTTACCTGGGAAAACATTGATGTAATCACTACTTAAGAACACTGTCACAGAACTCTGCAGTCGAATTAAATCAATTCAAGACTTCAGTTTGGGCAATCTTCTTAATGTTAAGAAAACCAATTTCCTGCTAATAAATACGTGTCCAGAAAAGGGAGAGACAGATTCAGGCAGCATCTCTTAGGATGATAACAGTGCAGCTCTGCCTAAAGACCACTGAAGTACGAAATGTGCATCTTCATCCTACGGCTGCATTTAAAGGAAATGAGCTATAAGAAACAACAGGACAAAAAAAATAAAATAAACAACAGGACAAATACTAAAAGATGTGCTCATAAGTACTGTAATTGCAATGTTGAATGTAACATTGAATCAGCATAGTTACCCGCTATGATGAACCATGTCACAAAATAGTCTACATCTACCACAATGGGGATATGTAAAACTACATGGTGTCCACACAGCACACACACACACAAAAAGAACTGACTAGGTTTTAACAGAAATTCTATCATTCGCATATAAAAGATAGGAACTTCTAGGTGCAAATGTAAGCTCTCAAAGGAGGGAAGTAATCAATATTCCTACCTAGCTGTGGTGCTTCGGTCGACAACAATGACCAGTATGGCAAGATAACACTGAGGGTGCAACAATGGCATTCATATCTTGGTAGTAACGAACAGCTGTCTAAACAGACTTAAGCCAGACTCAACAGAAGGAAAAGCATGCCTCATACTGGAAACCTACCCAACTTTGCAAGGCTAGGGAAGTCATGGATCTTAGAGGAGACTCTTCCATCACCACTTTAATAAACCAACATAATTTCTTAACAAATTCTACATATTTTCCTTATACCTACTGGTAAATATAACCCTTACCCCTCATCAAAGAAATTTTTATTTGCAACAGGTAGAGAATATTACACAAAAACCACAACTGGTCAAAATGCAGACAACAATTGACTACAGGACTATGTCTAACTCTAAAAGGCTTAGGGAACATTGTGGAAGAGGGGACAGAAAGATTTTAAGAGCAAGGGTACCAGAAAATGTGCTTATGCTTCTCAGATTCAACATGGAAGCTACACTCAGGATACCTCTACAACATGACTGCCAAAATAAAACCTGACTAAGTACAATATCATGCTAACATGTGTTGTAGAATATTATTTTAAGATGTGTTACATTGTCTATACTGTGGAACATTCGTTTTAATGATGCAAAGTTGTGTTACATTCTTTTATGTTGCATTTGTTTAACTCTGTGAAGCTGTGTTATTTTGCCTGTCTCAAACACCTTATTGGTCTAATAACAAGCTGAATAGCCAATAGCAAGGCAAGAGAAAGAGTAGGTGGGGCTGGTAGGCAGACAGAATAAATAGGAGGAGAAATCTGGGAGGAGAGGATGGAAGTAGCAATAAAAGAAGAAAGTGAGGAAGACATCAAGGGCCAGCCACCCACAGCAAGCCACCAAGTAAGAAGTAAAGAAAGATACTTAGAAATAGAGAAAGGTAAAAGCTCAGGGACAAAAGGTAGACAGGATAATTTAAGTTGAGAAAAGCTGGCAACAAACAAGCCAAGCTAAGGCTGGGCATTTGTAAGTATGAAAAAAAAAATTCCTGTGTGATTTATTTGGGAGTTGGGTGGTGGGTCCTTAAAGAGCAGAAAGATCAAAGAGTAAAGAGTAAAACCAACCAACAACAAACATGGAAGGTGGCAATATCACAGGGTCCCAACTCTAAACATAGGAATTCCATAGACAACTAAGAAACGCTTAGAACAGGAGAATGAGTCTTCCCCAAGGAAGAGCCCCCTAATTGGTTATCCAATACAAATTAGTCAGCCCTGAAATCATATACATACAAGTAACACTAAATAGACTGAACAAGTTTTATTTATGTGCTTGTATGTAACTATAATTATTATAGGAAAAAAGCCATGAATTTGAGAGGGAGCAAGGGGGTGCATGGGAGGTTAGAGGAAGGAAAGGGGTGTAGGAAAATAAGGTATTTATATTTTAGTTTCAAAACACAAATGAAAAACTATTATGTCTAGACTATTGGAGGAAATGTCTCTATTACTTATTTTTAACAAATAATGTTCTAGATAAAAACAATCATTGACACCTTTAATCAAAGAACAGATCATTATAATTTTTTTACTCAAATAAATGGAGGGCTTTTTCACTTTTATGTACTTTAAATGGATATTTTTATTTGGAGGAGTTTCAGAGATTTGGGAAATAATTTGTAATTAATGTCTTAAACAGGAATAGAATATTTTTCCGATTAAAACAAAACAGAGTTCCCAGAAATCAAGTGCTTAATAATCTTCCAAATGAGAACACAGGCTGACATTGCCGAGCTCCCAAGCTCTCTGAATCTGTGGAGGAGCATGAACAGTTTGTCAATGAGCCAGTTACGGGTCATGAGGACCGACTCCAGGCACTGTCTGCCGTGCCTCTGCTGTGCACTGTGACAAAGCTTTTGTTATCATCTCAGCTGGAGCTGTTTTTACATTGTTAGCTGGTGTAGAGATTTCTCTCTAGATAGTTTCCCATTGATTTTCAAAGCAAGGCCTTCTTAAAAAATGAACCTCAAGCCAGATATGCCTTGTCATGTTCTGCGTGATAAAGAGCTCCGTTGCTTCAGAAGAGGGACGGCTTGCAGAAGAGGGAAACAACTGCCAAATCACACCAAGCATTGTCTGCTCCAAGCACTCAACTGTAAATGGGATAGGCCAATAAGTACAGTTGCTTCTGAGTTGCAAAATGTGGAGATGATGTTTTTAAAAAAGAAAGAAATTGTATTAGGGTACTTTAGAAACACAGCAGATGTTCCAAAAGGAGGTTTGGTAGATTGGCTTGCACGGTAGGTGCTGGGTAGTTCAACCAGAGCTGTCTACACAGTGATGCTTGCAGCTAGCTGCTCAGAACTGGATGCCTTAGCAACCGCAATCTGGAGCTGAAGGCCTGGAAGATTGCTGTTCATGTTGGAAGGCTGAAGAAGCTGGGTCCTGACAACAGCCAAAATGGAAGAAGAAGCAACAAAAAAGGGATAGATGCACAAGAAAGTGCAAAGATGATCAGAAAACAGCACCGCCTTTCTCCACACATCTCTGTACCTGGGCCACTCTGTGCCCACTCTGGGGGCCGGGAATCTTCCGCCCCCTCCTCTTAATCCTTCCAGGATTAACTTGTGCTCCATGCAAACTTGAGTCTGAGTTTCTGTGTACTTGGGAGGTAGAAATAAGTCAGGGCTGGAACCAGGGGAGAATGCAAGAAGAATTTGGTGGCTTCAGAATAACAGAAATTTGGTAAATTTATGTCCATATTTTAACAATGAGAGAATCACTAGTTCTCACTGCATAACATTGGGTTTTGTAACTAGGATTGTGGTTAGTTCTGGAAATACCCTAATTCCTGTGTATAATTCCTCAGGGTTGTTTACAGCATGTGTGAATTTCAAGACTTATGAAGAATATTGTTGCTCACACTCAAGAGGGAGCTATTCGCTTCCAGTAGGTAGGGACAAGGCTCCAGCTAAATATATTACAGCTCACATAATATCACCTGACCCCAAATGTCAACAACCCCCAGTTGAGAAATAATGCCTTCAGCATTGTATAAAAAAGCTGTAACAAAGACTTCAAATACTATTCCTTATCTGGATTCATTGACATCTCAATGCCAAATAAAGACTTCAATACAAAATGACAAAACATGAAGCAACTTGGAAGCTAATAACACATGGATTCACCATAAACATTTTCTTGTTCTTTCTCACCAAAAACTTTCTTACTCTAAAATTTAGTATTTATGCTCTTGGAAATGACTGATTATTCGATATTGTCTAGATATCTTTGTAAAAACTATTTTAAAGAACTGTGAATTTAGATTTTTTTTAAAAAATGTATTTTATATATGGGTGTTTTACCCACATGTATGTCTGTGTACCACATGCATGCATGGTGCCTGTTGAGGCCAAAAAAGGGCACTGGGTCCCCTGAAACTGGAGTTGTAGGTGGTTGTGAGCCACCGTGTGGGTGCTAGGAGTTGAACCTGGGTCCTCTGGAAAAGTAACAAGTGCTCTTAACCTCTGAGCCATCTTTCTAGCTCCCAAGAATCATAAATTTGAAGGAAAAAAGTGTCTGTACCAGACAGTGTATAAACTCATTTAAGAGTACACAGGTTTAAAGGTTAACAATAACAAATTGACTACATCTATAATCATTAAAGAGACAGGTCTCTATGCTAACCTGTAGTGTGTATTCTATATTAAACTAATTAAGATGAGAAGACCCACCCTAAGTATAGGTTACCCAATTTCTTCTCCCAGGATCCTAGACTGGAGAAAAAAGAAAGAAACAAAGAAAGAAAGGATAAAAGCTGAGTACCAGAATCCATCTTTTACTTGAGCATGTTATGTACATAGTTCAGTGTCATCCAAAAGTTAATGTACCAATAACACATCGTAAATATCAGGAACAAGATACAGTCACTCTTTGACCTTTGTAATATGAGATATGTACCCCAAAAGTGTAGCAAGTCTTTCTCTGTACTGCCAGCTCCCAAATAACAACACAGAAACTTTTTATTAATAATGAAAACTCAGCCTTTAGCTTAGGCTTGTCTCTACTAGCTCTTATAATTTAATTAACAATTTATATTAATCTGCATTCGGCCACATGGCCTTACCTCTCTCCCATCTTGCATCTCCTGTTTCCTCTCCATGTCTGACTGATAATTCCACCTTTCTTTTTCCCAGAGTTCTCTCTGTCCCTGACCTCTTCCTGCTTATCTACTGACCATTCAGCTCTTTCCTAAACCAATCACAGTGGCACATCTTCACACAATGTACAAATATCCCTCAACACAAGAGAAACATCTCAAATTGAACATATTGTAAGTTGAAAATACATATAATGTGTATGAACTTTCAAATATCATCACTTAGCAACACAGCACACCATAGAATAATGGTCATTCATACTTAACAATTGTGAGTCTGACTCCAGGTTATGGCTGACAGCTACTATCCAACATCATAAGAAAATATGCAGCCACCTTTCACTAACTCAGGAGACATAAATTCAAAATCCTAATGGATACTGCTCTCACACCATTATAAAGTCAAAACTCATTAAGTCAAATCATTGTTATGTTGGGAATAATTTGCAATGAATATTTTCAATTATTTTGCTCCTGGAGTGTTTTAGTCATCTCTGGAGATTTAGGACAGACATAATACCATCTATTAGCCAGCTATCTGTAGAATGTAAATTAACAAAACTCTTCAAAGTTATATCTTTTCCATAATAATGTAAGTAACAAAGCATAAAACGGCAGACTTCAGGGTTAGCAAAATTTTGAAAACTTCTGCCATATTCGTCAACTGCAAATGCCCACAGGGTTGCATGACAATGTTCATGTACTTCCTGCTACTGACATCTGAGCTTAAAATTGTCAAAAATGGTCAGTTCTGTATTATTTATAACTGTCAGGGAAAAGCAAGCCCCAAATTGAATAATTTCAAACTGAATCTCTTTCTAGAATTAAGTGGATTTAGTCACATTTTTCCCTGTCTAAAAATATAATTAACTGCATTTCCTGTCCCTCTTTAACTTTGTGGACTGTATCCTCTCATAGCCCCGCCCCACGTGATGGAAGTCCATTCTGCCCCCATCCTGCCTTAACTTTTTACTAGCAGTTGTTACTTCACAAAGACTCATTGTAAGGTGAGGACTCACTCCACCTTTCCTCAGCTGTGCAGTTCCCCTGTGATTTTGTGGTGTAGTGTTTCACTGTTGCCTAATTTTAGAGACTACATGATGGCTCGGTAAGGCCATGAAACTGTTGCCTAGAAAAACTGTTTCTGGTCCTCTCAACATTTATTGTAAACCAAAAAGGGTGGAAAGGTGCCCATCATTGTTATATTTCCATGTAAAACATCCCAGCAGTGTTTTGAATACTTGATGCAATAGCTAGTAATGCAATTTTGAACAATTATTGAAACTTGATGGGGAGGAACCTAGCTGGAAATGTGTCACTGGAAGTGTTCCATTCTTTGAATATTAGGCCAGGTCTCCAGTTGGCTCTCTTTCTCTCTCTGCTTCCTGTCTTCAACAACAATTTCCCTTACCAAATGTCCCTGCTGTCATGAAGAGCTGCCCAAGTACAGAGGGACAAACAAGTGCAGACTTAAATATCTGACACTATGAGATGAAGCAAGCAAGCCTCCCCTTTTACTTGTTTTTCTCAGCTACTTACCAAAGTGATAAACAATATAACTAAAACAGCTATGTATCAGAATACTAAAGTAACATATGTATTACGCGCACACACACACACACACACACACACACACACACACACACACACTGCTATTATGTAGAGAAGCCTTGGTCTAGGGAAAAAAATCTGCCTAGTCATGTCAGCAGAATGATTCTTTCTTTGTTTCAGGTAGACTTCTAGAAAGAAAAGAGAGAGGGATAAAGACCCAATTTGACACAAGTGACATATCAAAGTCACAATGAGTCAACCTTGGATAGAATTGACCCTGCCTGGAATCATGTTTTATGTTGAGCTCACATTCTTCTTCCTCTTCTTCTTAGCGTTCTTCTTGTTTTGAATATCCAAAGCTTAAGATGGGAAATCTACCAACAGTATAGATGAGCTAGTAGAAAAGCTTAAAGATCTGTATCAACAAGACTAGCTGCATCATTCACCCTTCCCGTGTTCAGTCAGAATTCCAGAATGAAAGTCAGTTCTATTGACCGGCTATAAAAGCAATGACTCAAAATTTCCAGCACTCTCTATTCCATCCAGGCTGTAAATTACAAGGGACTTTTTGTTGTTGTTTTTACTCCCGCCACCCCCACCTCCCCATACACACACTGAACCAGGAGACATATGCAAAAACAAAGTGGCTTTCCAGAATTTTCTTAACGATGTATCTTCACCTTTTGCAATCTGTTCAATACAATGTTGCCCTAAATAAGAACAGGGTCTACACATTATATCCAGCTTTATGCCGTACAGCAAATCACCATCAATTTAGCAGCTTTACATCACACCCATTTGTTAAGTCACAGGATGCCTAACTGGGTTTCCTACTTAGAATGTCACAGGCTGAAACTGAAGTTTTGCTTGAACTTGACAGTTCTCTGGAGGCTTTGGGAACGAATCCTGTCTGAGTGATGGAAAGTGTGGGGCAGAGGTCCCATAACCTTGTTGACTGTAAATCCACAATCACACTCAGGTCCTAAGGACTGTTCTGTGGCCTTCACAAAAGGCCCCTCCATCTTCAAAGACAGAGAAAACAGAAAATTCCTTCTCAGGATACACCTTCTGCTGACTTTCTCAGCCAGAGAAACTCAAGGCTTCCAGATGTTCATGATTAGAATAGACTTGTCTTGACAATCTACTTAATGATGACAGTGATTCCAGGGCTGACAGTCATGCGGACCATTTTAATAGTCATCCCACTACAGTTATTAAGTCCACAGGGCCTTAGCATCTGAGAAAGCAGGGAAACTCCTACTTTGGGACTACACTACATATGAATTAATGAAGCTGTAATTTCAGTAAGCATAATTTTAGGCCTCCCTGTTTACTTCTATAACCAAATTTACAAAAATAATATTGCCCATCATTGGCTTTCCAGTTACCAGTTCTGCTGGAAATTTACAGACAGACTGGCATAGCACTATAGGCTCTGATGTTCTGGATGTAATAAGAACATAGGCATTTTGGTCAGTTCTTGGTAAGTCAGCATGGTTGAGGTCTCTAGTAGTAAATGACAGGATTTACCTCTGTGAAAGCTAGACAACTTCAGGGAAAGATCAGCTTGCACAACAGGACTTGCACTGAAATAACTAGAAAAGCAGGGTCCAATGGCTACCAAAGACCAGGGACAGATCTGACAGGTGGTTGAGGGTAGCTGCCTCAGGGTTGTTACAAACTGAGCCTGAGCATCCTGGGCCTCAAGTAGGCAAAGTTATATCCAGAGTAGGGTGGGATCAGATAACAGCTTGGCTGGGAGGGAAGCAATCTTCTGTCACTCTCCAGGCTTGTGTTTAACTAAAGAAGTATGTTTATTTAAGAGGTAGAATAAATCAAAAGGGAAATAGAGAAAGGGTATACCCTCACCAAGTCTATAATAAGCACAGTGGCTTACTCTATTAAAAATTTCTTCTATGTTTTAAGGAAGAGCTATAAGGTATAAAAATAATCTGTCTTACAAGAAGATTAATCAATGTGGTCTCAAATAGCCAGTTCACATAGTGAAGTTCATTTTCTATTCACATAATACAACTTTACAATAAATTCTTACAGGAGTCTCTGAGGGCTCACAACATGGCTGTAATATTGGATGCTATGTTATATGATTTTCTTAGTGTTTTTGCAGTACCCTTCCAAAGGTTGCATCATCCACAATTGTTTTCATTTTAAAATAAGAGAAAACCAAGACTAGGAAGTAGTTCTGGTTTATCCTTCATGCATCATCACAGGATAAGAAAACAATGCTTTTCAACCTGGGCTTTCACATAGAAAGTTGCTGTGTATTTGTGTCTACTTCCACTACAGGGTGCCTTACTGTTCTTTTGTTCTGTGTTTTACTTAATACATAGGGATTTATTCTTAATCAAATTGAAAAATCAATTTAGATTGGGAGCAAATTAAAGAAAACTGATAAAATAGCTAATCAAGCACAACAAAGAACCACCACACAGTTACCTACATCAAAAAACATTGCATCTTCATGCTTGTCCTCAATATTTCATGGGACGTATTGTCACATTAGAATCAGGATCATTAGCATTGCCTTCTGTTATTGCCTTGTGTAACATCATGTGTGTGTGTGTGTGTGTGTGTGTGTGTGTGTGTGTGTGTGTGTTCAGAGGCTCCACTTTGATTCACACAATAAAATATTTTAAATATAATAAAAATATTTTCAAAATAATATTATTTTATTAGTTTTCCTCCATAATGAATATTGGAGTAGTTAATTTAGGGGCTGATTCCTCATCAAAAATGTAGTTAGCATTTTCTTTGGGCCACCAAGCAGCTCCCAAATAAAGACACAGAGACTTATTATTAATTATGGATGCTCAGCCTTAGCGTGGACTTGTCCCACTAGCTCTTAAAACTTCATTTAACCTGTTTCTATTCATCTATGTTTTGCCTCAGGGTTTTTTACTTTTCTTTTCTTCTATATGTCCTACTTTCCTGCTCCCTCTGTTTGGCTGGGCTGGTCCCTGGCATCTCCCTGGCATCTCTTTCTTCCTTCTTCTCGAGCCGAAATTCCTTCTCCTACTTATTCTCCCTGCCCAGAAGTCCTGCATATACCTCCTCCCTCACTTTCGGACATTTAGCTTTTTATTAGACCAAACAGGTGCTTTGGGCAGGCAAGGTAAAACAACAACACATCTTTGCATAGTTAAACAGATATTCTGCAATCCAAAACAATGTTTTTATAAAGAAAATATCTAACTCTCTCTGAGAAAATAATCCCCCAGTTCCCCCGAAAGAGTTTAATAACTTCCTAAATTTGAACTTCTTATGAGCTAATTTTTAATTGCTTCTGACAAGAACATGAAAGGTCTTTAATGCAAGAAATGAGGAAAGTTGATTATTTTAGTCTAAACACTCATTAAGTAGCAAAAGCAATGAATTTTCCTTACATTATATTTAATAAGCTTTATGTTTACTGAAGACTCTTTTAGGTATTTCCAATTATATTACCCTGAATGTGGTGCTTATATAAGACCATGATAAAGGTAATGTTACCCAAATTGAAGAAGAGAAAACTCCCATTGAGAGATATTTTACTAGCCATTATAAAACTATGTATAGGTTTGATGTACTAAGGGACATTTCAATGATGGAAAAAATATTCTTTAGAATCTTGACAATAAATCATTTGTTTTGAAACATCAATGTCCCTATTTATGACTTGATTGTAGTATGTGAGGATGCCACACCAAATCCAGTAGATTCTGTGTGACAAGTTCCACAGATTGGAGTGATAACTTCAAAAGGAGGAGGTCTCCTGGAAATAGTTGTGGAACTCTCAGCTGGAGAAAAATATTGGGCTGTGATTCTCGTGGCAATTTGTTTGTTCTTCTATTCCTTTTTTTCACATTAACAAAATGTTCCTAAAAGCCTATGCTGACATTTTAAACAAAATAAATAAATAAATAAATAAATAAATAAATAAATAAGAAACCATCCCCTGAGATGGGGTCACTAGCCATGACCTCATCTCAGGAAAAACCAGAGCTTTCCAAATCATTCACGTCACTCATATAATTACAAATAGTAAAAACTTTCCCAACAATAAAATTTCCTATGGCTGTACATGTGTCATCAAAAATGGGCTTAAGTGTCTGGTAATGAAAGCTTTTAGTAAGAAATAGTTAAAATAGTTAAAATAGCTCAATACTTCAAAAACTCACAAGAACTAGGTAATAGAAGCTAAACAATAACTGACCATAAAAATATATTAATTTGATTTAAGAAATATGTGGTTAGCCTTGGATGATACTAAGTTAATAAAGGATGGTCTTATGTTTTGACTAATCAAGGATAAATTTTATGTTTTGATTAATCCTGGATGATTCTATGTTTTGGGTTTCTGTGTCACTGTGCCAAGTAACAATAATGTCATCTGTTTGGGTTTGTTTAACAAAAACATCCCTTGAGAAAACATCTCTATAAAAAACCTTGTTTGAGAACTGCAAAATACACTCAGATCCAAACTGCCTCTGTGTTGTTTCTGTTTGTCACCACCAAATCCTTACCCACCTATTCTTCGAGAACCCTCATCCCAGGGACTCCCATAGCTGGCTGGGGTGGTCCATGGCATGAGAATATACCTTTAGTCTGTAATACATGTTTTTATTCCTCAGTACCATTCCCAAAAGTATATTTTCTGAGAATGTTCACACACACACACACACACACACACACACACACACACACACCATTCACTTTCTAAATAAGCTGAGCATTGTGTTGGATAAGGAGATGAATTAAAACAAATGAAAGTTGTGATGTCATATAAACAAAACCAAGAGTATGCAGCAACAATATCCATTTAACCTGTCATTTAGAAATTTTACAGATTTGAACATCAAAGCATGATACTTGCAGCCTTTAACCAACTGCTGATTTATTCCTGGTCCAAACTAACAGGAGCTAGTTGAGTTAGCAGGAAACAGTCTACCAGCCTGATATTTTGAAAGTGGAGAATCTTGAATGGTGACTTTTCTCCAGTACTCACCTAAGTCATTTTAAAAATATAAACATATGAAACCTGTGGACTTGCTGAGAACATTTTGATCCTAGTAACTCTCTGTGGGAGACAATCCCTGAGAAGCCCCTTTGGACATGTTGAGTATCACAGACCTGACAATACACAGAATGAAAAATGGCAAGCTGACCCTACATTTGAAATCAATCCGTGCCTTTAAACTTTGCAGCTGAAAGGGTTATTTGCCATTCACACTGACACTCCAGATATAGCCTGTTCTCATAAGTTTTCAGGTCACTGTGTAGTATCTTTTTTTCTTTTCTTCCTGTAGGGATACACATCCTGAACTTGACTTATAGTCTAGATAATAAGCAAAAAAAAAATGGCATGTTGCAAAGAGTAAATTGACTGAGTCCAGAGCTAAGGTTCCACCTCAGAGTTTTACAGTAGGAATCACAGATAGCAGGTTGTCAAGACATGCTGATAGCACCCTTACATTCACACCTTGCTTCATTTGAACCCACTTGTGAAACAGGGCCACTAGAGGTATTATCTGACATCCTCTCCTTTTCAAGTAACAGTGGTGTAATCTAACAGGAACACTTTTATTAGTATCATTAATCAGTGTAGAAGCATTACAACCTGCTGTCCTTCTGATGCCATAGTGGAGTTCACTATAGCCATCCAAAAAAAAAAGAAAAAAGAAAAAAGAAAAAAAAGATAACTAGAAAAACAACCAGCCTCAGAAGGCAAGTATCTTGTCAAGAGGAGGAATGAAGACTTTCTTGGTCTAAGAGAAAGAACTGATAAGGGCAAGGAAGGAACCTACACTCCAAAGATTTGTCCCCTTAACTACCTACACAAGTCTGAATGATTGGTCTCATCTCCATGACTCAAGTTTGTCATTCACACAGTGATGAACAAAATGATATACAAGTTATTACTTAATTCAGAGGCTCTAAGATCTACAACTGCACATAGACCAATAAGAAGGAAACAAATGCTTGTCACTCAGATTACTGCCAATCCCATATGATACGTGCTGCACGCACGTTTTTGTTTTCAATGTTTAACCTTGAACAACACTTGGCAAGCACTTCATTAAAACAATAAATGACATTTCTTTATAGAGTGGCTGACATATCCCACTTTACCCATAACTGTATCTGTTTTATAGCTCCAGTCTTACAACCCAGAAAGACTCCTAGTCCAGCAAAACCAGGAATACCAGCTACCTTGTGATTCTGTTATATCATCATATTAAGCCTGTCACTCCTGCCATGTAACTCTTCCCCTGCAGTGATAGCTTCCTTCAATTAGGAGTTCTGTTCCCTCCAACTACTGATCAAATCTCAGACAATGTTGTTTTTACATAAGGAACTGGAACTTCTGTCATTTAAAGACCCCGGAGGAGCTTGGACAGTTGATTGCCTACCTAGAATCTATTCTTGTGCTAGGTCTGAAATCCTGCTGTAACCTCCCGACCTCTTAGCAACCTTGCCATCAGCCTTGGCAACCTGCTGTAGCTTTTCTCTGCTCTCTTTATGGGGGCTGAGTCTGTCCTTTGCACTCTTCAATGAACTCCAGAGTCCTCTGTTAATGAACTTAACTTCCCACCTATCAGGAACTCTCCTGCTCCCCTAACTTGTATGCAACCCCCAATGAGTATACTTTCACTAAGCCACTGGAAAGCCTCGGACAAATGGAAATGTCCTTTACCCTTTGGTCCCTGCAACAGTACTTGTCAACTTTGTGTTTATCACTGGTTCTTTTCATTCCTAGATTTTCCCATTGGCTGGAATTGCTAGATTCAGTGTGAGATGTGAAGTTAGAATCCAAATAATAACCAGGTTCTTCCAATCTGGAATCGAACCCTGCCACCCCAAGCATTGCATTTATCAATTTTGCCTGCATCATTTTCAGTTTATTGCTAAAACTTGTGGTAGGTGCTCATAGACAGGCTCCTTGTGAATATTCAAGGCAGCTGTCCCCAGGTGTCATTGCAGCACCTCTACAGAAATGGCTAACTCAGTAAGAGTATGTGAGGATTAACCTCCTCAGTCTCTTCAAATGCTTAATGGTCAACTAGAAGTTCATCAATATTTGTTGTAAATGGGTTATATTATCATTTAACATGAAAAATCATTCTAGGAGAAACAAGAAGTTTAAGCTACAAATGATTTGGGGGGACTTTACCAATAAATATTAATAACAGTAATAATAACTATCATTAATACTCAAGATAGCATTAGTACCATTACCACTGTTACTATAGTAAAGGGCACAATCACAATGGGAATCTAGCTGATTGTCAATAGATACTATAAATGCCTTAGGGTTTCTATTACTGCTATGAAACACCATGATCAAAAAGCAACTTGGGGAGGAGAGGGTTTATTTGACTTACACTTTCCTGCTGCTGTTAACCACTGAAGGAAGTCAGGACAGGAACTCAAACAGGACAGGATGCTGGAAGCAGGAGCTGATGCAGAGACCATGGAGGAATGCTGCTTACTGTCATGCTCAGCTTGCTCTCTTTCAGAAGCCAGGATTGCCAGCCCAGGGATGGCACCACCCACCATCAGCTGGGCCCTCGCCCATTTATCACTAATTGAGAAAATGCCTTACAGCTGGATCTCATGGAGGCATTTCCTCAACTGAGGCTCCTTCCTCTCTGATGACTCTAGCTTATGTAGAGTCGACACAGAACCAGCCAGCACAATAAGCAAAGACTTTGTTTGAATGGAGGGCTTGGAATGTTTGCTCAGTTGGTAAAATGCTTGCTTATTGCGCACAAATCTTGGACGCTTGCATCACATAAACTGTGCCTATCAGCTGGCATACCTGTAATCCCAACACTTGAGAGGTAGCAGCAGAAGGAACTGCTAATAGTTTAAGGTTATCCTCAGCTATGTAGCAAGTTTGAAGCCCACTTGGGCTATAGGAGACTCTGTAAAAATGGGGGTGTGAAGAGGAGAAGGAAGCTGAGAAAGAGTTTACCTGAACCTACTTCACCAGAACTTTCCAGTCCTCAGGAAGAGGCCCAGGCAACAATGACTAGGACTTTTGTGAGAGGCGAACGTGATAACCACTAGAGTACAAAAAAATACTTAGTAGGCCTTTTGTGGAGCTAAGAACTTCCTTGCCCCTGAGAAGGTTCAGATGGTTGCCATGCTGCCACTGAGAGTAAAGTTAAGGTCCTCACCGTAAGTTGCATGGGCCTCATAAACGATGAATGTGACAGCAAGCATTTCTTGTTGGCTTTTCTCAGCAGCTTCTTCGGGGGTGGGAGGCAAATGTGTCAATAAAAGGAGAAATATTAAATGAACAAAAGCAGAGAGACCTGTGCTTGCTACCTCCTGCATAGGAAATGTCACATACATAGGGACCTCAGGGGCAGAGCAGAGGGCAGGAACAGAGGCAGTGGAGAGGTGAGTGGCCATAGGGCAGGAGGCCAAGAGCAGAGGAAGCCAGAAACTGCTGAAGAAGCAGAATTGGCAGACACTCTAGAACCGGGCAGCAGAGCAGAAGGGTGAGACAAAGAGAGCCATCGCATCAGAGCGCCAGCCAGCTGAGTCAAGGCAAAACTGAACCCTTCGTGCATGAGACAAGGTCAGAGCAGGACACATAGGAGTGGAACAAAGGTGGCACACAATATTCCAGGTAGGGGCCCCCCAGAAATGGGAAAGAGTTGTGTTGTTTGCTGCTGCTGTGACCTCATTCTTAAAACTTACTGAAGGCCTGCATTGCTTAGTTATTGTCTTAGCATGTCTCTACTGTGTTTGCCACCTTGACCAGGAACGTTATAGACATTCAACACCCCCATAAAAATTAAGTATTTAAATAGTCAACTCAAATATCCCCAAGATTCATCCAATCAGCATCAAAGGAGGAGAAGGGGAAGCTTACAGCACTGTGCCCCTACTGAAAATTTACACTGTGTCAGAGACTGGGGGGTTTGGCTGAACTTGGGGCAAATGCATACACATGTTATACCATACACATTATACATCTTACACACACTGTATGCACTACACATGCACGGTACACACACACACACACACACACCACCACCACCACCACCACCACACAGATGCATACACACACACTCCCATGGAGGAGACAGAGAGAGAGACACAGAAATAAACACTTTACGCAAAGCCGAAATTGTACAGGTTAAGCAAGATTGATAAATTTGAAATTTTCAAACATTAGCTAAATATTTAAAGACAATTTCTTTATCTTTAAAATTAAGACAATAATGTGGCCTTCTCAGTTTTATCATAAGCATCAAGGAAGGAAATTAGATGGGAAAGGGGTAATTGCTACAAGTGCACATTGTAATTACCTAAGGTAATATAATCAACATTTCATTTTGGTGGTATTGCTATTTCATTTTCCTTTATATTGCTTCAATTTTTTCTTAGATATATTTATGACACACACTAACAATGTTCAATGTGATATTTCAACTCAATGTAGTGTACATTGCAAATGGTACAAGTGTATGCATACTAGTGACATGTTTATGTTAGACTATAATTCAACCATAAAGAATTAAATCCTATCATTTTCATGAAGATGGGTGAAACTGGAAGATATCATGTTAAATGTTATAAACTAGATTCAGAAAGAAAACCCTGCACCTTCTCTACCACAGGTAGATCCTTGAACAAGATCAGACCAAATCTCTGTGTCTTTTTGTAAACATATATGCATCTTCCAGACTGAACACACTTGCCATCCTGGTGAACATAATGAAATACAGAAAAGCCAAAAGGAATTTTTGAACACCAGGCTTGACAGAAACACTACTTATTCAGAGCAGTTTCGAGTGGGGTTTGCACCAGCAAAACCAGCAGAGAAGTTCATGGTGGTCCCCAAACTCTGAAACACTGTAGACCCCACTCTTCTGTCCATATTCCCTCCCAAAGGGAACATTTATTTCCCCTCCTAAACAGCCTTTGCCCTAACTATCCACCAAGTAAGCCTTCTTTCCCAGGGGATTTAAAGCCATGGGCTATGTACAGAAATGCTATTTAAAATATATATCTGCTTCCAATGCTACACAACACTGTGACCTATCTATATTTTTTTCAAAATTTTCTTCCTTTAAAGACAAATTCTGAAGCTATTTTTCTTGCTTTCTGATCTCTTTACATTTAAGGAAAGAGAGGAGGAGGAGGCTGGTGAATCAGAGAGTTGGTAACTGTGATGGTTCGGTGCTCTGTTCAACTAGATTAGATTAAGAGACACCTAGGAAATTAATAAGGATCGTAGCTGGGTATGTGTGATGGCTAGAGTTTATTGTTCATAGAGTCACCTAGAAGATGTATGTCTGAGTATGCCTGTGTCTGAATATCTTGATTGTATTAATTAGTATAGGTGAAACCACTCCCTGGTGGGGGATCTTGAGATGTATAAAATAGAGAAGACTCTGAGCACACACACACACACACACACACACACACACACCTGATCTTTGTCCTTATTTATGGATGCAGCTACTTCAGTCCCCACCTTGACCTTGTCACCATGATATCCCATCCCATTGTAATTCTTTTCTCCCTAAAGTTGCTTTTATTGGGGGATTTTATCACAGTACCAGGGAAAAAAATATGCAGGATCTCTATGAGAGTACAGAGAATTGACTGATGGGAAATGCTTGCCTGAATGTGGAAGATGTGGAAGGCATCACACTATGGGCTAGGAGTCTGAAAGAGTAAAAAGGAGGGAAAAAAGGAGAAAGACATCTTAGGGCCAGCATTCATCTCTTTCTGCTTCGTGGTCCACCAAGAAGTGAACAAATTGCCACATGCGCCCACCATCACAGACAACCTGGTCAGGCCACCATGTCCTCCCCACCACGGTGAATACCCATCTCTTCAAACCATGAACCAAAACAAATCCCATTGTCCCTTAGGTTGGTTGTTTCTTAATTTTATCACCACAGCAAGTAAAGTAACTAATTTAGGTATGTTATAAATCTCTGCTCTTTCTAGAATCTTCCTTTCCCACATCTTTATATCTAGCTGGTTACTAAACCTAGCTTTAAGATTCATTCCCATGCTGGCTTTTTTCTCTTTAATTACCATCAGCCTGTTCTAAATCCTAAGGCTCGAAGTTTTTATAACACGTTTCTAACTGCCTTCTTCTTTAAGTTCTCCCTTCATTCTGGTCAGCCTCTAGCTGCCATCAAGTGTTCCATTTAAAGGCCACTAACACTAATGGTCCCCTGTTGCTAAAGAATTACATCATATCCCCAAGCCTTAAGTCAAATCACATATCATGTGAACACCCTCTGCCAAGCCATCTTTCTCCTGACTCAGAGGGGACTATCTGTAAGTCTTACCAGGGTGTGGTTTTCTTAAAAGAATGATCATTTTAAAATGGTTTTGCAATGATCCTATGGCTCAAACTCTGAAGATTGCCTTTCTTCCCAAAAGAACTTTCGACTCTATAAGTAAAATTATCATTGTCTTTGCCAAACTTACAGCAGGGTAACAAAACATTACCAAGTCTGAAAGAGAGAGCACTAGTAGGACATGTGTATTTAAGGTATGCCCATGACATACTCTTCACAGTGATGAGCACAGCAGACCAAGTGATTCCAAAAAAAACATAGTTCCACGAACAGAGTTGACTGAAAGACAGAATTGTACTGTATCACAGCTCTGGGTGTTGGAATCTAAAGTCAAGGTGTCAGCAGGGCTATGCTCTCTCTGGAAGGGCTAGGAAAGATCTCATGGCCTGGTCACTGTTTGCAGAAGCATGAGATTCTTCTTACAAGGCACTCTCTCTGTGTCCACACCTCCATCTAAATGGTCCCCTTTTATATGGCTATCTGTCATACTGGATTAAGGCTTATCCTAGTGACCCCTATAATTAGACTTTTGTTGGACCACCAGATGCTAAATAATGACACAGAGACTTCTTATTAATTAAGAAAGCTTGGCCTTAGCTTGGGTTTGTTCTCAAATAGCTCTTATAATGTAAATTATCCTGTTTAGATTCATCTACATCCTGCCACATGGCTGATTACCTCTCCTCCATGCTCCATGCTCCATGCCCCATTTTCTCCGTGTCTGGAGATGGAGATAGGCAGATGCCTAGGGCTCACCAGCTAGCTACTCTAGCCTAATCATTGAGCTCAAAACCAGTCAGATACCTTGTCTCAAAAAAAAAAAAAAAAAAAAAAAAAAAACAAGAAGGATATCACAAGTATGGCAGTTGAGATTGACCTCTGACCTTTAACATACACGATCACACAAAAAAAATGCTATTATATATTTGTTACAGCTCATAGACCAGTAAGCTTAATATATGTGCATTGTTCTATATATAAATTATCTTCACTAAGTTATTTTTGGAAAAGTTGGACAGATGTATATTAGAAACAACAGAATTTAATATCTCCATTGCACTATGAAGGCATTTCCTTCATTATCTGCAACTGTGTTAAATCTTAGGTGTTAGGCTCAGCAAAAGACATCGTTTGTCCCATTCATTGTCATACATGACAAGTCTTCTGGAATGAAGCTCTTAATGGAAGACACTTGAGTTCCCAAGAACAACTGTTTTTGTGTTTTTTGTTTTTAAACACAAGACTGTCAATCCAGTTAAGATGACATAATGCAGTGAGAGCAAAAAGAGCCAATGTCAAGGACCACACAGTATTTTAAGCCGCTTGACTTTGGCCTTATCAGTCAAGTGCAAAGTCGGGGAGGAAATCCCAGAGTGGGTGGGTCAAAACACCATGAATCCAGGAACTTACAACAAAAAGGCATTTTTAAGGCCAGTGTTCCATAGCTCCTTTGTAGAGGCTCTGAGAGGTCAACAGCTTTGCTCAAGACCACACTAAAATGGGGACTAGACACCGGGTTCCTGACACCTGACTCATGCTCTGGCCACCCTCAACTCTTATTGCTAGGCACCTCAGAAAACTCAGAAGGAGAGAAAAATTGAAACTGGTCACCACAGAAAGGGAGGGACAGAGTTTCATATCTGACAATGTCAAATCTTATTTATTTATAGGAGAAAATGCAAAAGGGCAAAGAATGAGCTACAGTGAAACTGAATAAATTATGCTCCTCATATTTGGAGCTACCTTCATCAGTAATGCCATTTTTCAAAAATTTCTGTCATGTTCAATTGTATAAAAACTTGGAAAATATATATTTTTTTCTTAAATGGTTCTCAAAGTGTATATTAAAAATATTTGTAGGAGTACATTATTTAATTAAAATATATTCATTTTTACTTTCAATTATAAAAACAATTCCTTGGCTTTAAGCCTAGAAAAGAAAGCCATAGCTTTCTAGTATTCAAATATAACAAAGTAAAATGTATCTTATTTGCCTCATTTAGTATTATATTCAACATTAAAACCATAGTCTTGGCCTTCTCTCAAAAAAGTTAACTATCTGAAGATCTAGTCATTTGTAATATGACCTTTGTGTATCTAGTGTATATACAAAATACTTGTATTTATTCTTTTTGAGACAGGTTCAAGACAGGGTTTCTTAAAACCTGTGTAGCCCTGGCTGTCCTGGAACTCACAGAGATTCACCTGCCTCTGTCTTGTAAGTACCGGGATTAAAGGTGTGTGCTACCACTGCCTGGCTGTATGCTTTTAATTTATAATGAAACAAAATTTTATAAAGTATTTGTTTCAGATCTTGCTCACCACCATAAAAGTTTGAGAAGTAAAAATATAAGATGGCTTATTTTTTTCTGCTTACTTCTCAGAAATATTTACATACACCATAAATCTTAGAACAAAGAAACAAGTCCAGGCCAGGTATCAAATGTTCATCACTGAGAAAAATCTACCGGGAGGGATGTCTTCAGTTCACTTATTTTTTTCCCTCAGGTTGTGGTTATGGTAATTGTCCTACACACAACAGAGAAATAAAATGAAGCCCCTGACCCCAGGAAGCTTTCTTTTTGGGGGGGGAGGAAACTAAAAAATAAATGTAGTATAATATGAACCAATAAAGCAGAGTAGATATAGGAGAGATAAGGGATGGGGAGCAGCTATGTAAATAAGACCTAGAAAGTCCTCTCCGAGGAGACATTTGCAGAGACATCTGAACAATGTTAGGAAATGACACTGTCTATATGTTGGCAGAAACTGCTATAGACAAGGACAGAGCAAAGACAGAGGTACAGGTTGGAATTCAATATTTAGTATTTTTAGTGAACACAAAGAGAAACGGTGTGACCAGGGAACAAGGGGTGGAAACATGGAACTTATTCTTTGCATTTTATAATAAACAGGATGGAATGTCTCTGGGATACTCTGAGAGAAGAAGCAATGTAATGTAATTGACATTTCTAAAAGGTCACTTTGCTCTCTGTATGTAAATCAGACTTCAGGAGAACAAGAGCAGAAGACAAGCTGTACCGCTTTTGGTGGCAGGCCAGGTAATGATGAGGAACTTAGAAGTAGTTGGTCAGGGCCCTAAGTGGCCAGGTAGACAGCAGTGTCATACACTGAACTGCAGAGAGTTGGACAGAAGTCACCCCTGATAATATATTCATAGGTAAGAGTTTGTCACTATGTAGCCTTCCCTTAAATCATACACTTTAATTTTCATAATGGCCATAATAAAATTCAGCCCAGACTGCACTTTTTATATTATCTAGAAATGTTCTGAAGGGGAAAAATGCTGAGAAATGCAAAGTGAGATTTAGTTTCCCTTGAGACACCAGACATCTCAGACTGGACCTGCATCACATGAGGGATGTAGCCAATTACTTCCAACACCGGAAATACTCAATGAACAGGAGATCCATTCAGTTTTGTGCCACAAAAGCCAGAGAAAACGAAGCTTAAAGTGACACTAATACAAAATTCTGGCCAGACATTTCAATAGCCCTATTTACAGCACAGCACTAAACCAAAGCAACTATTATTACACAGATAGTTAGGAAAAGAAACATTGCTTCAATGGTCACTAACAGCTAAGAAATGAAGAAGTTAACCCGTTGGGAGGTAGGCAAACAACGGGGACTTCCCTGATATTTCTGTCCATTAAGCTTTGAAAGTTGGAGCATAGAGCCCTCTGTACATACTGTGTGCTTTCTCTGTGAAATCATTTTGAGAATTCTCTCTCAGGCAAGCAACATTTACAAGATCGTTTTCTCTAATTGAAATACTTTGGGCTGTGCACTCCAGGCCAGGCAAGCCTTCCCGACAGCCGAGACTCCATTTACAGGACACTGCAGAGAGCTCCTTGCCTCAGAAGCAGAGCTGGGACGAGGAGCCCCTGAACCCCAATCCTCCCTCTCTCCTAACTTCCGGTCCTAATGATGCATCTTGACTTGAGGCCACAGGGATTTATTCAACCATGACTCAATCCACTTCTAATACCAGCTACTGTAAAAGGCTGACTCTGAGGTAACAGGCATTCACTCTGATCCCCAGAGCTCTCCACACATGAGCTCTGCTCATTGCTAAACCTCTCTATGTGCTCTCTGGAGCTTCAGTTGCAGATCACCAAAGCAGTTCCCAGGTGGTGATCCTCACCAGGAAATGTATACATTCAAATTCTCAGACCCACTCAGCCCTGTCCAATCAAAACTTGTGGTGTGGGGGCAATCCGTGCTGTAGCAAGACCTCCAGATGACCCTGGGCATGCTAAAGCTTCGGGCCATTTGGAAAATGGTTTTTCTTCTCATGGGAAACTTACATAGGAGATGCCCTCATACCCCTTGTGAGAACTTTGCCTTGTTGACCCTACCAAAATAGCTACTGTTTTTTGATGTTGTTAATTATTAGCGTGTTGATTTTAGATAATAGTAAATTTCATTATGGAATTTTTATACATAATGTATTTTGATTATAATCCCCAGTTTCTCTCTTGTCTTCTCCCACTCCCATTCCTACTAACCCCTCTTTATTTTTTTTTCCAACTGGCCTTCCTTCTACTTTCAAATCCTTTCCTATGTGTGACCCAAAGAATTTTATTAAGGTTGTTTTCAGGGGTATGGTTGAAGGTTTGTTTGTAGGAGAATGTACAATTCATGAGTAGTTATCTCACTAAGGAAACTCTCTCTCTCTCTCTCTCTCCCATTCAGTGAGTACAAATCCTTGGGAAATGCATGTCCCCATAAATCTCTCATACTTTCCACAACAGTGTGTTGACATGCCGAATCTTGTGGCAATCTTATGCAGGTAACCAAAGTTGCTGTGAGCTCAAGAGGGGACAACCTTTACATTGTACCTGGAACTCAGTGCTCTGCGCTGCTCCCCCACCCTTCTAGCTCTTAGATTCTCTTTGTCCCTTCTGTGATAATCCCTGGGGCCTTGGAGAAAACAGTCATTCTTAGGAGAGATCTAACCAGGAGAGGAAGTACATTTAGGTCTACGGGTTACAAGAGATGCAAAGGAGAAAGTTCAGAAAATGTCTGAAATAATACAAATAATAAATGCTATCTTAAGATCCCAGAGAGAGAGGGAAACAGGCCCAGCAGGCCTTGGGGAAGAAGGAGCTATACAGGGTGTAGTACTCAACCAAGGGGTGGAGCTCAAAATAAATAACAATCATCGGGCCTTTGATGGCTCTCTAGGGCAAGACCCAAGCAGATTTCCACACCACTTAATCAAGGGGCTTTTAGCAAACAGTAAAGAATGAGTGCCAGGGAAGTTGGAAGCAGTCACTTCATACCCACATAGTCCATAGTTGGTGTGGCGTCAGCAGGATGAATCCAGTTGTCTCCTAGGAAGCCAGACAGTAGGAGCTGGTTCTGTAAGACAGGTACCTGGAAGAACCCATTGAGAAACTGGGAGGAGGCAGAAGATGGCAGCCACAGCAGGGGTAACTGAACCCTGCCCCTTACGGAAGACAGGACAGCCCTTGAATGCTGTGGCATCAGAGTTCTAAGAATTCACTAAAACATATCTCCTAAATTAAAGATGCAGAAGGCCAGCTTCTGAACAGGCCCCGTGAGCCACTGAGTATGTCCAAATCTGATTAGTTAGTGCTCTACAGAAACACTGCTCCTACTCACACCCCAGATTTCCCAATCAACACCAACTTCATCCTTCCAACTCAGAGTCATGTCCACTTCTCTGACTTCTCCCTCCAGTCTTTCAGAAAATTCTATTGACTTTACCCATTTTTTTTTTAATGGGGAGTTTTTTTTAGTATACATCAGTTATACAGAATAGTGAGTTTTTATATGGCATATAAGGTACCTTAATTGATTTGTCTCCCATAAAACTCTCACTTTTCTCTCTCACCCCTGCTTTCCTGACCTCCAATTTCTTAGTAACAGTCCTCTTCTATTTTCATGGCATTTTTTACAGTGATTTTTTTATTAAATTTTTTCTATCTGGGGAGTGGGGTGACTGCCTGCCACAGAGCACGTGTGGAGGTTAGAGAACCCAGGACAACTTGTGGGAGTCCTGAGAATCAAACTCAAGTCCTCGGGTTTGGTAGCAGGTACCGTTAGTGACTGAGCCATCTCTCTAGCCTTTGTCTGTTTGGTCTTTAATTGTAATATTGAGGATTGAAACTGGGCTTCACGTGTGTTTGAGCAAGCACTATCTCTGAGCTGTATCTCCAGCCTTCTACTTTTAAATTGATTCAGAAACACCATTTCTTAAAACCACCAGTGCATTTTCCTGGCCAGATCACTGTCTTGATGGCCTAAACTGTGGAAGAGCCTCAGAATTCCACCATTACTGTTTAACTCAGCAGCCAGAAAGTTTGGGCATGTCAGCTCCTATCACCTTCTCACACCCATTTCCCTCATGGTAAGGACTATGACGTTTACAATGCCCAGCAGTGCCCATGAATTTCTAGTCTGCTACTTGTCTGAACTCATCCCCTGATCCTCTCCCCTCTGCGGCTCTCTCATAATCACTGTGACATCTTCGCTGTTCCTGTCACTTGTGAGTTTGTGTCTGATGTCCTCTGTTTGCCCCTCCAGACACAATCTCCACGCTTCTAAACTCTGCTCTGTGTCCTGGAAAGATGAACTCCACACATTGCAACAATACTATCCCTGACCTGCCTCTTCCTGTGCACCCCGTGGCTGGGCACCTAGCAGAAGGCGCGACTAAGCATGGCTTCGATTTTACAGTGTTTGTTCGGGTCACAGCTCCTGAGAAGGAGACTCTCTCAGCACAGTGCCTCATAGTCAAACTCCCTTAATCCACTCAGGATGGGACAACCAATCAGGAGGCTCATTCCTGGGGAGGCCAGTTCTCCCTCTCTCCGCAGTCATTATTTGCCTGTCAGTTTTTGTCTAGAAGTAGGACCCTATGAGTTTTTTGTTTGTTTGTTTGTTTTTTCTTCTGTGTTAGCGGGTCTATTGATATTGTCATTGTTCTGGTCTTGTTTATAGAGTCATTTCTATTGAGCACACAGTAGGCTTCTTGTTATCCCACATCTTTCATTCTTTCACCCTCCTCTCCTCTCGTGTTACAATCTGTCCAGGTGTGGTTTTTCTCGGATGGTCTCCATTTGCTGGAGAGAGAAGTCCCTTCACTCAGGTGTTTCCCTCACAGGCTGACCTCTCTTTTACCAACTAGAAATGCCATTTCCCTTTCTTATTTCTGTATGCCTTTCCTATTTATTTCTTACCCACGGTACCTCCATTCTTTAAAGTACCAATTTATTCCCTGCTTTGTTTGATTTAGCCTCAGCTATAGCAAGAGCATTTAAAACAAGTCCTAGAAGCAGGCGATGAGAATGTAATAAAAAGTATTTTTTCTAACTCATGCAAAATGAAAAGTAAAAACTGAACACACACACACACACACACACACACACACACACACACAGAGCAACCATCAATTAAACAAATAAGCAAGTGCCCTCCAAACCCCTGCGTAGTTAAGAGTGTGTGAAGAGTTTACAAGTTGGAGTAAATGAGTCTTGGTCAGTTTCTTCTTGTCCAAAGTCAGGTGAATCATTAGCTAGAAATTTTATGGAGGTGATTCAAGATTCCTGTTTGAACCAGTAAAGTCTACAATAGACAGCTCTGTCCTTTGAACTCTGCTGCTAAGATATATATTGTAGGTCATGAATCATTTCAGACATTGAATTAGATGGATAGCCATGGCTGCAAAGTGTGTCAAAGCAGAAGCTTCAGTTTGTTTCATGAGGTCATTTGGCACTTTCTACCTCCTGGCAGTTTATTGAGTCTCTATTTTGTGAGTTTCCCGAAGAAAGCAATTTTACTCAAAGAATTTGGCATGGATGAATTCCCAATACCTCAGTGCAGTTACTGGTAATTAATATAGAAAAGCAAAAAAGAAACATTTTTATTTGACCTGTACATTATTAAGTCATCATATATTCAAAGATAAGTTCACTAAAAGTTACTTTCCATTAGAAAATTTGCTTTAAGTTCACACAAAATACTACTGAAATTATTTTTCTTTATTTTCCATTTAATTTTTAAAATGTTATACATAAATACGTATTTATATCAGTACACCCTTATCTCACACCCTAAAACTTCTCTCATGTTCCTCCAAACCCCTCTTGAATTCATGACCTCATCTTACACGTGCACACGTGCATGCGTGCGTGGGCACACACACACACACACACACACACACACACACACACACACACACACACTTAAATACAGCCTGCTGAGTATTTGTTCATTACAAGACATCTAGGGATGACTGCTTGGTATTGAATAATTTATGAGGAATCTCATCCTGAAGAAAATTGATTCCCTATCTCTCTCAAAACCCACTGGTTGCCTGTAGATCTTCACTGGAGGGAGGGGGCATGGCTTGGTGTTGTTATTGGGGTCTTGTTCAGGCATCCTTCTACTCAATTCCATGATCTTTCTACTCCTTCTTCTGTGATGTTCAGTACCTTAGGTATAGGGGTTGCTTTATGGATATGCCAACTGGGACCAGGTACACTACCATCACTTATTCTCTGTATTTTGACCAGTTGTGGATTTCTGCAATAGCTTATGTGTTTTGCAAAAGGAAGCTTCATTGATGAGGGGTGGAAACTGTATTTATCCATGAACATGAGGGTAAGTATTTAGGATATAATTAGAAACAATGTTAATTTAGGAAAATAACGGTAATAAGTTCTCCTCTAAGATACATGACCTCTCCAAACAGGGGTAGTTGCCAGGTTTACAGTACCAAGCATAAATTCCTACCCATCAAGCAGGCCTAAAGCCCTAAGATACATCTGTTGGTAAGATATCAGCACCACTAGAGGACCATTGGGATTATCTTCCCAGGCCAATCATTGGTGTGGCTTATAGGCTTTACAGATGGGTAGGATTTGTAATTGCTTTTTCTTGGCAGCTTGAATGACACTCCCTGACACTACAAGCATTGGTCCCTCAGGGAGGAGACATTGAGGTCAGTTTCAGTACCATTCATCCAAGTCCTGCGTACAAGGTGGGTATTGTCTTCAGCAAGAGGGTTTATCTCCAGATTCTGGAGGAAAACAAGGGGAAACCCCTGACCAACAATTCAAAGGGACATTTCCTATATCCGGTAATGGGTTTTTGTTAGGAAGTCTATGGCTTCTGGGGGAAGCATTATCATCCATGTGGTGCAATTTCATTATATATATATATATATATATTATATATATATATATATATATATTGTGTGTGTGTGTGTGTGTGTGTGTGTGTTTCTAAGTAGAGGCAGGGGGAGTTCAAAGCCAGCCTGATCTACATAGAAATTATTTTTCTTATTTTTATTTTATGTTTTTTATAAAAGACATAAAATGATAAGTTTTCATGACACAATTAAAACAATTCTTATTACAATGTCCCATGTGGCACGAGAACACATTTCATGCAAGTTTGACTACAGCTAAAAGGACCTTAATCTCTTGAAGCACAAATTACCCTGGAATGTCAAAGGTATTTATTGCACTTGACCTTCAGCCAGGGGAGTGTTAAGAATTCCACTCTTTATCACCTCCAAACTATCTTTGTCCTAACTTGCAACTACAGGTGTCTATTAGTGTCACTGGCTGCTGACTGCAAGGTAATTACCGTGGCAGAAACAAACATGGCAGAGCAAAGCTTTGGGAGACGATAGGCCTGATGATCCTACTGTTGCCTCTGACTAGCTCCATGACATCAGTGACGGTGCCACCCAGTTCTGAACCTTGATTTTGCTTGTTTCTCAATAAGCAGTGGTAACTACCTTCTGCCCAATTTGCTGTGAGCTTCAAATAAGAAGATATGTAAGGAAACAATCAGAAGAACAGATATATATTTCAGGAGTTGCATTTAATCATTACCAAGAGCAGTGTGAATATGCAAATACCAGTAGCTCCAGTGCCTCAGGATTCTTAATAAAAGCAGGAGCACATAGCCATTCTGACATGTAACTAGCCATTCTGACATGTAACAGAGAGAGTCACTGTTGCCATCCACACATTTGTCACATGGAGCCACGCCTCTGAAATACTGCTCATGGAGTGACTGGCTACATGCTCAGTCCAGTAAGTTGCAATTTTAAAAAATAATAATATTTATCTTTAAAAAGTGTTTCTTTATTCTTGAGAAATTATTTCACACAAGTATACAATAAACTGTGATTCTACCCACCTCTCCTTCTCACCTCCAACTATTTCCGTTTCTTCCAACATGTCCCTTTCTCAACTTGATTTCTTATTTTTATTTTTGGATAACCCACTAAGTTAAATTAGTGTGGACCCCATGTTTATTTTTGCCACAGGTCTCTGAACACCCTCAGAAGTTCTCTTGAGTCTTTACAGATCCACAGGGATCAACTGGCCTAAGTTCTCCTTGTCAAAATAGCCACAGATTCCAGAAGGCCTAATGTAATTCTCCAGCAGAATAAGGAAATGCCAGTGGTCCCAGGCCTTTACTACCTGCCTAGGTGAAGTCACTGGCATCGAGATGGGAAGGAATGGCAATCTGTCTCTCTTACCCTCAGGAAAACATCAGATCATACATCAGGACTCCAGAGCTCAGGACCTTCCTGAAATTTTACATCTTCCCATCCTCAGTCCCTAAGATAAAAAGAAAAGATTCTGCCTACAAGAGCCACACGACCACCTTGCCTCTGCTGTCTAACCCTTCCTCACCCACCCCATCCCACTGCAATCAGAGGCTTCCAGAGTCAGAAATCACCAACGTATTTAAAGAGTGGATGTCTGAACATAACAATAAACAGAATATTCACCTGGTTCCTCCCTGTGACAATTGCCTGTACCCCGACTCCAGGGAAGAAGGGAAGATCCTTCTGGGTCCTTGCACTGGGAACACTCAGGACCACATAGCACTAGTCTTTCAATCAGGGGAACTGGAGTCAGAATAATGCATTCAGCCCACTCTGAGCAAAGGATCAAGACTCAGAGAAATAGAAAGTCAGTTTGACATGGTTGATGACTCTGGATATAGCACTAAGTCAATGGGCATTCTAACCCAGGTAGCACTGTGGTGAGGACTGTCATTGTTAACTTACTGAAAGAAGAAATCAACTTCAGTGAGGGGGGAAAAAAACATTTATCAGTGGGGAATTAATACCAGTACTGCTATTCTCCAAGTTCCCATGATTTAGTCAGCAGAGAAGGGGGAATAAAGGAAGAAAGGTAAAGACCTGTTTTGCAGTTACAGAGGTCTAGATTGCAAGTCAGCCTGAATGAGACCAAAAGGAGAGAGAGATAGCATCATTCCATTCTCTTACCTGACTCACCTACCTGAAGCAAGTCAATACTCTGCCTCTGAGCACTGGAAACAAATGAGGGTCCTGTTATCTTTAAGTTAAACAGATGTGTTTCTCTTTTTGCATCACTGGCTCTGGCTGTGATATTTCCTATTATTAAGCTCACACCCTCCTCCTCAGCTCCAGCAAGTCCTGGCTTCACCCCTCCTCTTTTCATGCTTTACTCCATAAATGTCTTGGTATCCAAAGTTCTATCTTCAACTCCCAGTTCTAACCAGTCCATGCCTGTGCCAGCTTGTCAAGTTTATAAGACGATGTTTGCCTTCAAATTCAAAATTCTCTACTGAGCTTCAAGTCTATGTATCCAACTGGCCATGTGTAGCTGGCACCTAGGCTCAGCACACTCTGACCCTCCTAGGTCTGTGTCTGTGAAAGCTCTCATACTCTACCACCATCACACACCTCATGAGGATTCTAAACACTCTCCTCTCACTTTCGGGTGTACATCCATTAGCTGCCATGCTATCAAGTCTTCCTGCATTTCTCTCAAAATCACTTTCCCTCCATTTTCATTGCCATTAATTCATCTTATAATTTCATCTAGGCCAGGTAAATCATTGTCCTGCTTGCTTTCTAACACCCACATCAAGCAGCTCACAACTGCCTGAAACACCAACTCTGGGGGTCTAACCACCTCTTCTGACTTCAATGGGCACCTACATGCTTGTGGCATACATGCGAATGCACACACACACACACACACACACACACACACACACACACACACACACACGTGCACAGAGATTCACTGCTTCCCTTTCCAAGGGATCTTGTCTATGCCTTACCTTCCCCACTACTTCTGGAATAGAGTAAGCACTCAGTACAATAGGGTGGAAGAAATAAAAAGAGAATGATGTAAGCATGGAGTGAGAGTGAGTGGAAGAGGGGAAAGTAAACTATTGTTCATCTTGCTAAACTCCCAGGGTCTTTTGTTTGCCTTTGCCTTTGAAAGCTCAGACTCTCATTTTCCAGCATCTAGAGATGCAGAACTCCTCCATTTCCTGCACATGTCCCTGGCAGCTTTGCTCCTGCACTCCTCTTCAGTCAAATCCCTGCCTCCAGCTCTCTCACATTCTCTGTGATCTTCAGATCTTCATCCTAACAAATGAGCCATTGCTAATCCTAGAGAGATTTGTCCCTTTAACATCCCATTGTGCCCTTACCATGAAAGGAGCAAAAGAGAGGAATCCATTCTTTACTTGCACCGCTCCCAGTAACCCAGCCACTCCTTGAGCAAATACATTTTGAGTACCTGCTGCTTGCCTGACTCTGTATCAGGTGCAAGAAACACAAAAGGTAATTATCCAGGAACCTGGTTTGGCAAGACACTGGAAGATCAGTGGATTCTTTCAATCTCTTGAGTCCTTGCTCCTTGCCAAGCACTGTTCTTGCCATTAAGAAAGCCAACACTCTGGCAACAAAAAGCAGACTTCTAAATGCTTAGGTTACTCTGTGGAAAGGGGCATGGAGAGAAGCAAGGGTGGCCAGTGGAAAATCAGTTGTCCTCCGAGGCTGCCCCATGAAGCATGTCTTGAGAGGTAATTTTGGTGAAAAATACTGAATTCAACAGTGCCAACTGTATCTGCTAACACATGACAATATTTTTCCATAGGTACCTCGGAAGATTAAGAGTTGATTTCACTAGAATTGGAAAAGTCATTAAGGTCAGTAGATTTAGTCAAGAAAATAAGAAAGTTATGAGCAAAGAGGAAAGAATGAAAAAATATTAAAGGATGGTAAGCTATCTGGAAAATTATTTGATTGTCTTCCCAATGGTTTGAAGTAGGAAGAATATGAGTAAGTTTTTAGTTTCAACTATGATATGTTTGAGATATCTAAAATTAATAACAGCAAATATCAATATAGTAATTCCCAGGTAAGGGCTGTGTGTGTGTGTGTGTAGATCAATGATAAGACTTGCCTAGCAATTTCCATGTTCTAGGCCCCACTCCAAGTAGCTTGTATATATCAATTTGTTTAATTACTATAATGGCCTATTGGCATAGTGTCTATTATCATATCCATTTCATAGATTAGAAAAATGAAACATCGATAAGTTAAGTAATTTACTCATATAAGTTGGGTAGACAAGATGAAACTTAAATACGGATGTCCTGATTTCAGAATCTGTGTTCCTACTTTGTCCTCTCTCCTATGCACAGGTATGCAACTAAATATATGTAAATGTGGCATTTGGATGACAGTATGAATGCTTTCATCGGCATTTTTATTTTTCAAGCTTCAGGATTAGATGAAATTACATGGTAATTTCATAGTGAATCCAGTCATGATGGCACACGTCTTTAATCCCAGTACCTGGGAGACAGAGGTAGGAAGAACTCAGTGAATTCTGGGTCAGTCTGGTCTAAATAGCAAGGTCTAGGACAGCCAAGGCTACACAGAGAGACCACCTCTCTAATTAAAGGGAAAAAGGAACAAAAGGAAGGGAGGAAGGAAGCTGAGGGAATATGAGACATTATAGTGTTCACAGCCAGGAATTAAGGATGCCACGATTAATAAATATGTGGAATTGGGAAAGAATGAAAAATAAAAGAGTGGTGTCCCAGCATTTAAGTCTAAATCTGTCTCCTTTAAGATATCAACCTCCTAGATGGATATAGAGATTAGGGCCAACTACAAGATAGGCAAGTATTTACTCATCCCATGGAAATTTTGGACCTGGAAGAAATTGCTCTCTTTTGGAAGGTCTGGCTCATGAAGACATCTGTAGGGGAAGCTGTAGCCACGCCTACTTAGGGGCTGACTACAGGTGAGTATGACCACGCCTGCCAGGGCGCGGTCAGGGTGACATAGAGGGAGAGGCAGTCAGGTGGCTGGGCACTTTCAGTTTTCCCTTTCGGCTTGCTGTATAGACTGCTGCCGCTCCGGCTGGCTAGGTCGCTCTGTAAATAAGGCTTTTCCCTATTAAATACCCTTATATTTCTACCTGACTCCATATTGGTAATTTCCCACTATAGACTTGTCCTAAGAAAATGAGAATGTATTCAAAGAAAGAGGAATAAAGCAGATGGACATGAGCAACAGAGGGAAGTGACAACAGAGGTATTTTTAATGGCACATTCTTAGGCCACTCTTTAATTAGGGCACCTTGAATTTGTTTTCCAGCACACAGATACAAGATCCTCAATAGCTCCACCTGCTAGAGTGGCTAGCCTTGAAATGGACAGTAATATGATATGTGGAGGTGGAGAAGAGCGTATTGTTGCACACACAGCTCTGCTGACACCACCTATACTTTACACATTCCTATAGTGAAACTAAAAGGCATCTATATTTGTGGAAACTTCCAAACTCCTAGCCCGAAGATTCCATGTTGTTAAATACTGCCTGAGTAGGGACTCAGTCTTCAGACACTAGAGGAAAGCCTTTTCCTTCAGACTCCATGAAGAAATACCTCTCCCAAAATATACTCGGGTATGCATCCAAAAGAGAATTGTATATGTCTTTGCTCCGGTGTCGGGTGAAACCACCATTACCTTAACTGCAAACGAGATATTTTAAAATTATGAGGGAATGGTTGAGAGGAAATTCATGAAGTAAGAAACGTGGCAATGCTTGAATTAGAGACTAAATATTGAAATAAAACTGGGGCAGAGGATGGGAGAGTAGGGCAAAGCGGGCATCACAAAAAGAGCAACAACCAACAGAAAGAAATCAGTTAAGAAGAGATATCGTGAAATCTGGGGGCAGATGCTGAAAGAAGCAGGTCCAGACTGATTGAAAGTGTCTGGGAAAGAGAAAGCTGCATGTGGAAATGATGATTAAAAGAATTAATTATTGCTCAACATGTCAGGCAGGCATTCTCCATTGGATTATGAGATCTGAAGAGATTACATTGAAAAGAATAAATACCCTTCGTTATCTGAACTTCGAAAAAGAGAGATCTTCCTGGATTCAGATTAGAAATAAGACCAAAAGAAGAATTGATATGGAAAATTAATGTTCACAGAAACTAATTCTATTCCATGAAAGCTTTCTATTCCAGTTAAAAATATAATAGGATACTATAAATTAGCTACCAGCACAGAGGACTCTCTAATGCATATGTGTTTGTATATGGCCCCCATGTTTCTATAGGTAAATTATATGTATAAATATTATATAGCATTGCCTATATATACATAATATAAATGTAAAAATACATGTATATACACACATACATTCATTGAATACTGCATATATGACATGTGCTTTGCTGACCATTGTGACACGGATTATAAGGAGGATTAAAGGTAAAGATGACTAGGTTCCCATTTGGGGGAAAGGAACCCTGAACCATGAGACCATTGTAAACAGTCAATTCTAGAACCCTTTCTCTCACCCCCTCCCTCTCTAGTGTTGAATTTTCATCTTAGTTCTGGATTTTTCTATTTCCATCCCTTAGCTCCATTCTTCTTTCTCATCTGTCCTGTGAGACTCATTTGAGAGATCGTTATGCACAAGTGATAGGGAATGTACTGTGTGTGTTTATCTTATTGATTGTTAAATAAAATACTGTTTGGCCAATGAGACAGCAAGTTAGATAGGACTAGGAGTCAAAGAGGATTCTGGGAAATGTAGTAGAGAAGTGGTGATCCAGGCAGGAAGTAACATAGCAAGGAGACTCATATTTAAGCGAAGGAGAAACAGGAAGGGTCCCTTTCCCCTCCGCTCTTCCTCCAGCCGTGCAATGTGATCCACTGGCAAGGAGGGACGCCAATAAGGTGTCCAATAAGATAAGTCTTATAAAATATATAGATGTATGATAATTGAGACTTAGCTAACAGATGAGAATCCTAGTCATTGGACAAGCAGCATTGTACTTAATATGTCTCTATATTATTTTGTCCATCCACGTGGCGGGCAGAACTCAGGCGGCTGGCGGAGACCACCCACGTGGTGGTAGGGCTCAGGCGGCTTTTGGCAGAAAGATTTATCATAACACACAAGCAAACCTTCAATGGAAGTATGGAAAAACTGTTTCCAAACTCTAAGAGAAATGATCATGTTTTTAAAATGTCAGGTTCAAGCATGAGTCAGTTTTTAGAAGTGTGTGGGGCACACACACACAAGTGTAGATGCCATGGTAGCCAGACACTGGACACTCCTAGAGCTGGGGTTACTAGAGTTGCTGGGAGTTGAACCTTGGACCTTTGTAAGAGTAGTACATGCCCTTAATCACTGAGCAATCTCTCCAGCCTTCAAATGTGATTTTAAAATGACACAAGATTAGCAATTTGCCATTTATGGTAATGCATATCTATAACTCCAGTACTCATATAGGCAGGAAATCAAGGCATTCAAGGCCAACCTTGTCTGCATAGTAAGTCAGACACTCATCTGAGCTACATTGAAAGACTCTGTCTCAAAAACAACAATACAGATGACCAAAGCCAGCATAGAGAAGGCAAAACCTGGAAAGGAGCCATAGTCACTGTAAAACATGTCCATTTTGTCCAAAAATAAACTGAAAACAAGACATGCCAGGCACGTTGTGGCCAAACTGATAGACCTGCAGGGCTGGGATGGAGACCTCATGTCAGCCATGCCTGGTGGCACAAGTCAGTTATTCTGGCTATTTAGAAGGGTCTGTAAACTCATGGTGTGCTTAGATTACAGTGCGACTTCAAGTCTGTGCAACTTTGTAAGACTCCATCTCAAATTAAAAGGATGAAGAGAAGTGGGGCTGAGGAACTGGAAGTTGGGTGACTCAGAGACCTAGGATAGGACCAAACATGACTGTCAAAAAAAAAAATAGAAAGGAAAGGAAGGGAAGGATGCATAGAGGGAGGGAGGGACAGAGAGATGGAAGGAGGAAGGAAGGAAGGAAGGAAGGAAGGAAGGAAGGAAGGAAGGAAGGAAGGAAGGAAGGAAGGAAGGAAAAGTCAATGAAATGATTCCTAAGGATAGTCTGCTAATTCTGCTATCCTCATAGATTGGTGCCTAGCCCAGTCATCACCAGAGAGCCTTCCTCCAGCAGCTGATGGGATTAGATACAGAAACCCACAGCCAAACATTAGGCAGAGCTCAGGGAACCCTGTGGGAAAGGGGGAGGAAGGATTGTAAGAGTCAGAAAAACACAACCCACACAATCAACTAAACAGAACTCCCAGAGGAATTCTGAAGCCTACGTGGGTCTTTGTTACATCCCCTGAATACATGCTTCGATTGTTTAGCTTGGGGTATTTGTGAGACTCTAACAGTGGGAATGGGAGGTACCTCTGATTCTTTTTTCTGCTCTTGAAACCCTTTCTTCCTACTGGGGTACCGGGTTCCGCTTCGATGTGAGAATTTGTTCCTAGTCTTACTGCATCTTGTTATACTATGTTTGGTTGATATCATTGGAGCCCTGCTCTTTTCTGAAGAGAAATGGTAGAGGAGTGGATCTGAGCCTGGCTCACACAAATAGGTTCCTGCGTCATTAGTAGCCATGGCAGATGGAAGGATAATCCAGCAAAGAAAGCTTGGGTAGCCAGCTTGCTTCTGTCTTCCTTTTCCAATATGGAACCTTAACTTACCATAAACAATCAGTGACTAGGAACCATGCCTTGCAACTCTAAGCCATTTGAATAGATTGATGAATGACACTAAAGAAAATAGGGTGTTTGCCCAGAGGATCAGAAACAAAGGGCCTTCTCTTTTTCAATACATTAACCTTCAGGGAAGAAAAGTGGCTTTAAGGACAGAGGAAGCCGCCACTTCCCAAGCATTAAAAAGATTAAGGGAAATAGTATTGGACTGGAGCAGAGAGGAAATTATTCGCCTGTCTAGGAGAGGACATTTCTGTTGTTATTGCCCCTATAAACCATCCTCACCCTCAGCTCCAAATCCAGCGGGGCTGACGGGATTTGTTGAGGCAATATATCAAATTAGGCCTGCTGAGGAAACTCCAGAGAGAGGCCTGGAGCCAAGGAGTGCCCTGAAATTTATCTAACTGACAGGATAGTTAGAACAGCAAGCACAACCCCTTGCTCACCAGATGCTGTGAACTCTGCAGTCCAAACTATCCTAATTAAAAGGAAGCCTGGACCTTTAGTTCCAGGGAAGATGCCCAAAGTTACCCAGTGACCACCTAAAATCCTTACAGCAGGACAGGAAGTTGGGTGAGAATTAAAGGAAGTATCTTGTTCTGAGAAAAGTCAAAAGCAGCATTAGAAGAAAATTCAAGGCTACAATCATTCACATGGCCCCATCCAATAAGTCATGAATGCTCAACATTCACAAATACTGCAAAGCAAGTCAATAGCTTTTGTAGTTTGAAGGGGAGAGGATGTTGTAAGACACACAGGAGCTGAGCTTACACTATAAAAGCATTCAAAGAGCCCTCCTGTACCCAATGTGACCATTCATTTATCACCTTGAGCTTGGATGGTCATGAAGGATGCTGAGCAAAGCCAGAAGACACACCCAAACATTTCACCATGGAAAATACACTGTGCTTATGGATACATTCACTCTTGGTGGTCCATAGAGCACTTAGCTTCTCTACATGGACCAGCAAATTGTTCCCTCCTCCTGCCTCTTACCAGTCATTCCTGTCTTTGTTACATCCCAGATCTAAGACAGATCTACACAGTGTTAACTTAGCAAAGGCCTTGAGTTCAGCACTTGAGAAAGAATGGAAAAGGAAGCAAGAATTGGCAGAAGATACTGTTTAAACAGAAGAGTCAAGTAGACCATGGGGAACTCTGAAGTAAGACTGTCCCTGCAGAGCAATGGTGAGCAGAGCCAAGATGGCCAGGATTTAGCATATCTACTGATCAGAGTTTCACTGTAGCCAAGGCAGTTTCACTATAGCTCAGGCAGTCCCCGAAAGGACTGACAGCTGAAAGTTGGTGCCAACAGCACACTAACAGCTGAGACAACAAATCCTCCCTCCAGCAGAGAGCAGGGCTGCACAATGCCACAGTTCCCACATTCTCTAAGGGCTTTCCTAGAGATGCAAGAAACTCCAGGGAAGGAATGTATAAATGCAGTTTGAATGCTCAAGTCTTTTTCAATACAGAAATCATAGTAGGAAAAAGAAAAATTGCTGAGCATAGAAAAGGGTAGATGCCAAGAGTCAGGAGGAATTAACCCCAGCCTGTGAATCTGCAATCATGAGACTAAGATAGAAAAATTCTTCTGTTTCAAAGCAATGCCTTCCCACGGCCAGCATGATGGATCAATGGATAAAGGTGCTTGCTGCCAAGCCTGTCAATTTAAGTTCAATCCCTGGGACTGTCATGGTGGAAGGAAAGAACTGACTCTCAAAACTAGTTCTCTGACCTCCACACACTCATTGTGATACACACACAATAAATAAATGTGAAAGAAAATGCCTTCCCTTTGTGTTCTTCTAAGAAATTATTGTAAGTTTCAATCCACAGTTCTTTACTGAGAGTGTTACATGCTCAAAATTATATTAGATGAGGCTATGGGAGATCAGAAAAATATATAAAACCACCTCCAACTTACAGGAGAGAAAATAGAACACATACTACATAGAAGAATATTTTCTTACTGTATCGCATGCTCCCAGAAGATTGACATCATCTGACATAGCAAAACATTAGGAACTCAGTTCCAAGCCTGACTTTTGAATTTGGTGTCTTAAGCTGGCCCCATTAATGATGTGAACTTGGTCAAGGCACTTGGGTCTCCATAGATAAATTTCTGTGTCTTTAAATTGAATCCACCATATGAACTTACATTTGTGTTTATAAAAATTGAATGCACTAGCTTTATAAAAGCATGAAGTACAATGTAAATATTTGCCTTATTTTATTTTTTATTTATTCTTCTTTCATATATCACACCCCAAGAAATGTTCCCCTCCCATCACTCCCCTCCCCCAGATCCACTCCTCCTCCATTTCCTTCAGAAAACAGCAGGCTTCCCAGTGATATCAACCAAACATCAATTAACAAGATACAATAAGACTAGGCACAAACTCTTCTATCAAGGCTGGAACAGGCAAACCCAGTGGGAGGAAAGGGTCCCAAGAGCAGGCCAAATAGTCAGAGACACCCCCACTCCCACAGTTATGAGTTCCACAAGAACACCAAGCTGACAACCATGACATATATGAGAAGGACCTAGCACAGACCCATGTGGGCTTCATGATTGGCAGTTCAAGCTATGTGAGACACTCTGAGTGCTGCCATGTTATCTTGGTGTACTTGACCCCTGTGGCTCCTGCAATCCTTCCTCCAACCTCTTCCACAGGGTTCCTAAAGCTCTGCATAAGGTTTGGATGTGGGTCTCTGCGTCTGCTTCCATAAGTTCTAGATGAAGCCTCTCTGATGACAATTGGACTAGGTTCCAATCTGTGAGAATAGTAGAATATCATTAGGAATCATTTCAGGGACTTCTCTTTTTTGCCAGTCATATTTGGTTCTATACAAGGACTCTAGCTATCCAGCCTCTGGTTAGGGCCATCCAAGCCACGTCAGACATGGACTTCCTGTCTTGGCATGAGCCTTAAGTTGGACCAGTCATTGGTTTGCCACTCCCATAAGGTCTACACATCTTGCAAGCAGGTCAAAGATTCTGTGACTGGGTTGATGTCCCAGCCCCACAACTGGAAGCCTTGCCTGGTTACAGAAGATGGACAGTTCACATTCTGTATCTCCTATTTTTAGGAGTCTTCACCAGGGTCACCCCCATAGACTCCAGGGCATTCCTAATTCACTAGGTTTCTACATTATCTTTAAAATGTCCCCCAATTCCAGCAGCCTCTCCCAGTATTCTTTTCCTCCACCTGCCTCAATCCCTCTTGCTCCCATCCCCACCCAACCCCAGTCAACCCACAGAAATCTATTCTATTTCCCCTTTGCAGAGAGATCCACATATCCCCCTTGAACCCTCCTTGTTACTTAGCCTCTTTAGTTCTGTGGATTATAACCTGATTATCCTTTACTTAACAATTAAAATCTACTTATAAGTTAGTATATACCTTATTTGCCTTTCTGGGTCTGGGTTATCTCATTCAGGATAATTTTTTTCTAGTCCCATCCATTTTCTTACAAATTTCCTGATGTCATATTTTAGCAGTTGAGTAGTACTCCATTGTGTAAATTCACCACATTTCTTTATCCGTTCTTCAGTTGAAGGATATCTATGTTGTTTCCAGTTTCTAGATATTATAAATAAAGCTGCTATGAGCATAGATAAGCAAGTGTCTTTGTGGTAGAATGGAGTGTCCTTTAGTTATATACCCTTGGGTCTTGAGGTAGATCAATTCCCAACTTTCTGAGGAGCTGTCATATTGATTTTCATAGTAGCTGTACAAGTTTGCACTCCCACCAGCAAAGGGAGGAGTGTTCCCCTTACTCTACATCCTTTCTAGCATGAGCTGTCAGGTGTGTGTGTGTGTGTGTGTGTGTGTGTGTGTGTGTGTGTGTGTGTTTTATAGTAGCTATTCTGACACATGTAAGATGGAATCTCAAAGTAGTTTTGGTCTGCATTTCCCTGATGGCTAAGGATGTTCAACATCTCTTTAAGTGTTCCTCAGCCATTTGAGATTCTGTTAAGAATTCTCTGTTTAGATCTGTAACCCTATTTTTAATTGGACTATTTGGTTTGTTGATATCTAGTTTCTTTAGTTCTTTATATATTTGGATGCTAACCCTCTGTTGGATGTGGGGTTGGTAAGGGTGATTTAAAGGTTTGGACAGGTGCCTATGGTGCTATTAGGAGATGCTGGGACCTCAACAGTTGAATCCTGGTAGGAGGAAGTTAGGCCATTGGGGATATATCCTTGTTCTGGTCTCCTTCCTATTGTAGTGATTAAACACCATGACCAAAACTAACTTTGGCAAGAAAAGGTTTATTTCAGATTATAGTTGATGAGAAGTCAGGGCAGCAACTCAGAACAGGAACCTGGATGGAGACAGGAACTGAAGCCAGCCATGGAGGAGGAATGCTGCTTACTGGATTATTCTTTTTGGTTTTCTCAGCTTGTAGTTTATACAACTCAAGACCACTTGCCAGGTATGGCACCACCCTCAGTAGTCTAGAGCCTTCCACATCAATCATCAATCAAGACAATGCCCCAGAGACTTGAATATAGATGGCTCTGATGAAGACATTTTCTCAATTGAGGTTTCATATTGGGAAATTTGTTTCAAATACACATACACACTCAAAAGCACAACTACCGACCCCTTGTTGACTTGACATACAAATATATCACTAGTAAACTACAGTCTTTCCCTTTTTGTTTATCGCCAAGATCTCATATTAATATCACAAAGTAATACATAGTATAACTTTGAGCCTCAAAATTTAATTTTTCAGCACTTTAAAAGTCCAAGTTCTCCAAAATCTTTTATATGTGGGCTCTATAAAGTCGAAAATAAGTTGCATATTTGTCTAATTCCAAGAGAGAAGAAACAAGTCACATTTGCAATTATATCAAAGCAAAACCAAAATTCAACAGCATAAATAGCACCATGTCCACTGTCTTGGAATCATTCACAATCTTCTAGACTCCAAAGGGCTTGGACAGGTGTACTTCTCTGCCATTCACAGCACACTCAGCTAGTCTCACAAGTTCAGGGCAGCTCAAGTTCATACCTGTGGCTGTACTTGGTGGTCATCTTGGTACCTCCACTAAAACTGAGGCTTCATCTTCACCAATAGCATTATCTTATATCTCATCAGGGACCCTAACCATGAGTCATGGTGCAAACCCTTATCTTCTAACCACAACCTCTTCAGGCCTGCCAAAAGCAGTGTCATGTGGGTTACACTTACATATTGCCAACTGGAGATGTAATCTTGGCTGTGCTGGACCACATATGTGTGTGCTGAACTTGAGGGAATACTTCCCAGAAGAGTCGGCCTTAATGATGCTGTCCTCTTAATATGGTTTATCTGCCCCATCTGACCAGCATCAATTGTCCCGGTAAAGAAAAAGTCCCACATCAGTGGTGCCGGTCTCTTGCAACTGACCAGAAACCATGGATTCTTAATTTAAAATACAGCATGAATGATACAATAGAGACATTGAACGATTTTCAAACTTTCCTCTGAAACTTCATAATCCAGTCCTCCACCATCTCCATTCCCCTACATTCTTTTCTCCCAAGCTTCCACAGAACAGCTCCCAAAGCTCAAGGTACTCAATGGTTTTTCTAGCCCAAACATCCAAAGTCCTTCCACAGTCATCCCCAAAACAACATGGTCACATCAGCCACAACAATATCCCATGAACTTGGTACTGATTGCTATCCTAGCTTGCTTTCTATTGTGGTGATAAAGCACTGACCAAACTTCTGGAGAGAAGAATTATTTCAACTTGCAGCTTTATAGTCCATTGGGTGCCCAGAAGCAGGAAATAAAGTAGGGGTTACAGAGGACTGCTGCTTACTGGCTTGCTTTCCATGGCTCACTCTGCTTGCTTTTTTATACAGCCCAGTACCACCAGCTTAAGGATATCAACACCCCTTTCATATCAAAGATCAATCAAGAAAATCCTCCCACTTTTGGAGCCGTAGTCCTCATACCAGGTTTGCTTTGCCCAGCCTTAATACATGGGGAAGTACTTAGTCTTACTGCAACCTGAAATGCCATGTCTTATTGATATCCATGGGAGGCCTGCCTTTTCCTGAACAGAAATGGAGGAGGAGGAGATTGGGAAGATGGAAATGGGGGAATACTGGAAGGATAGGAGGGATGGGGAACTAAAGCTAGATATAAAATAAATGATATGTTTTTAAAGAAAAGAAATGAGAGATAGCTAGGTTGCTAAAGTGCTTGCTTTGAAGGCATGAGGACATGGATAAGAGCTCTAGAACTCATGGTAAATAAATCCTGGTGTGGTGGGCGGTGCGTGTGATCCTAACACTGGGGAGATAGAGGCAAGCTGATTCCTGCAGCTCACTGGCCAGTCATCTGACCATATTTGTCCTCATATCCAACCATATCTCCTCTGGGGAAAAAAAGAAAAGAAATGTTCCACACACACACCCAAAAGCCAATCTGATGGAAGAATTTTCTCAATTAAGTTGTCCTCTTCCTGAACAACCCTAGCTTGTGTCCAGTTGACAAAAGCCAAACATCACAAGTATATTAGGACACAAGCCCCTTCTAATTCCTTCTCCTTTTCTTCTTCTTGTCTGACATGAGGGGATATGCAGTCTCTCCATAATCTGAAAGCAATGGGGAAATGAGTAGCCATGCCCTGAAGCTCCTGAATATGTGAATCAAAACAAACATTCTCTCTTCTTAAGTTACTTATCTTAGGTAAGTTGTTATAACAAGGGGAATCTGGCTAACACACGGAGAGAAAATGAGAAAGTCGGTGATTTTAGAAATGCTGTCCTGAATCTTTGTGCAGGGGCTTTAGGCTGTCAGTGTCCCCTAGTGACCCAAATACCCACAAGCTCTGAAATGCATCTACGCCATGTTGAGTTTTGTGTTTATTTTGAATGCCTTTGGGAAAGGCATGCCCTTTTCTGCTAAGACAATGTAAATTATTCTATCTGTCTGTAAGTCCACCAATCAGGAACAGAAAGAATGCAGAGACTCCAGAACTATGGAACACAGCATTCCAAGAAGGAAGGTACTTTTGTTGCCAGTAGGCTTGAGATTTTGTGTAGGCAGCTCCAGGAAGGTAAATTCTGGGAAGGTTTCCTCATGAGACTTCATGAGGAAAGTAGCAGACAAAAGGAGGGATCTTGTTATTTTTCTGTTTGCAATGTCACCTTGTCCTTTCTTGTCCTAAGCCTGCTCACAGAGTAGCTCTGTTCCAACAATAGGCAGGTGTTAGAATGGGTTTATAATTCTACCATAAAGTCATGACCTGTCATAGGGCCTTTTATCAGATTTCATTTCTTACATTTCAACATATGCATAGATTTGCATACTATATGAGCTTTAAAGGTGTCTCTGTTTGTGACAATTCTTTAATTGGGGTAAGGTACATTGCAAGAGTATAAGATGAGGGAGGGTTAATTTTGGCCAAGACAGGGGATAACTTTCATGGAGGATATTCAGGATGTGATTTTTTTCTGTTTACTTGTTTATTTTAGATGTCTTGTTTTGAATTCTTGGGCTCATGTGATATTCTCCTCACAACATCCCAGGTAGCTGGGGCTATAGGTTGATATTACCTTACCCATTCTGAAAGAGAATCCTCATGGGTTAAAGAGAATGTGACAAGTAGAAGGTGAGGGAAAGGGTAGTCTCTACTAGGGCAGTCATCCTGAAGTGTGGGCCTTGGAGAAGCTCAGTCTCATTGGAGGACTTGTTAGAAATAGAGTCTTGCTCTCTGAGAATCATCATCTTTGGATGTGGGACCCTGTTGTCTGTCTTTTACAATCTCTGTGGGTGATGATGAAACAGAGCTGGAGAGTTTAAGAGTGTCAATGAGAAAATTCATGTGTAGGGAGAAACCCTGATTAAGAAATACTGCTGGGGGCTGGAGAGATGGCACAGAGGTTAAGAGCACTGACTGCTCTTCCAGAGGTCCTGAGTTCAATTCCCAGCAACCACATGGTGGCTCACAACCATCCGTTATGAGATCTGGTGCCCTCTTCTGGTGTGCAGATATACATGGCAGCAGAATGCTGTATACATATTAAATAAATAAAATCTTTAAAAAAAAAAAAAAAAAAAAAAGAAGTACCGCTGACCACGCCGGCCTGGGTCTGTTCACAGGTACCCTTACCACGACCACTTGGGCATGGTCAGAGTGACGTAGCGAGGGTTTAAGTAGGAGGGAGGTTCACACCGGCCCCCCTTTTCTCTCTTACATCTGGCTGAGCTCACTAGGAACATCCTGTGAGTCCCTCCTGCTCCAGTGCAAACCTAGTCACTCATGAATGTAAACAATAGAACACTTAATAAACAGCAGAATGATTATGGAAAATTTAGGAGACACTAAGCTCAGTTAAACCTTGAAGTGGGGTGGGGCATGAGAAGGAGCAGAAGCAGATTCAGGAATATAGAGAGCACAGGTGTTGTCTCTCCCAGGAATAATCTGGAGCTTGGGAGTATAGGTGCAAACACTGCAGTGTGCTGAGGTCAGTGACCCACAAATGAGATGTCTAAAACAAAAGGCTCATTATATTAGGTTTTTCCCCCAAAGCAAAGACTTACCACTCCCAACATTTGTCTGCAGTAGTTTAAGAAAAAAAATGCTTCAAACAGTCCATCCGGAAATGTTAAGGGTATCAGTCAGAGAATTATGGTAATTGAAAGAGATATTTTAGAGCCAAATTGAAGAGGATGTAAAAGTCACATTAATCGTCCAGAAGGCAGCCTTTGTATTGAATATGAGAACAAGACCTCAGCTATAAGCTTTTAGTGGAATTAAATCACTTCACACTCAGCCAAGCTTTTGACTTGTATAATGAAGGGCTGAAGCCCACCTCCAGGAAATGGATGTCCACAGCTCGCCTGCCAAGGCCTTGTAAGAAGGCAACAACCATTTCCTTATGATAATTTGGGCTTACTGAAATGAATGTTGACAAATTGAGTCATTTCAAATCTAAGGTCTGAGAATTTTAAGCACCCTTCTCACCCTTCTGCTTAAGCTGATTTTGCCTTTGTGACTCATGAAACATCTCACCAACTACCAGATCCTTTCTACCCCTCTGAGAGCAAACACTGTTTTGTACACATCTTCCCATTTATCTTTGTTTGTTTGTTGTTCTTCTTTTTTCCTTCTTTTTGGAGGTGATGGTGTGGACTTGGATATGTGTTGACAGTATGTGACTCATTTGCATATCTCTGTTTACTATCTGTACCTTGCACAGACATTATTATTTAGGGTCTAGCTTTTACAGATCCCTTTACAGTATAAACAGCTCTTGTTCCTTTAACCAAACCCCGAGAAATTATCTAGCCACATCATCAGTGGCAAAAAAGCAATAGCAGAGAAAGCAATAGCAGAGGTTGGAGAAATGAGTCCCTTAATGTCCCGCGCGCGTGCTGTATTTTCTCGCCAGCAAGAAATACACGCAGGACACTCGGATCCTTCTGCAGACAAGCTTTTAATGCATCTTCTGAGGGGAGAGCATAAGCTTACCAGAGCGGAGACACTGAACCAAGAAAACCATCCCTTATAAAGGCTGGCCAGCCGCCTGGGACGTGTTACCCTATGAATGGCTTCAGCTCCTCAGGCCAAATGAGCCACGGGATAGGCAGAGATCAAAGGAATGGAGATTACCCAGCGCCTGTGAAGTAATTTACATCTTGGTGTCTTCAGGCACCATTATTGTAATGGATAATGCAGGAACCGGCTCCCTACACCTTAAGAATGCTTGCTGCTCAGCTGGGCAATGGTAGCATGTGCAGGCAGATGGATCTCTATGAGTTCAAGACCAGCGTCGTCTCCAAGAGCTAGTTCCAGGACAGGTTCCAAAGCTATACAAATAAACCCTGTCTGGAAAAACAAAAACAAAAATGCTTGCTGCTCTTACAGAGAAACCAGGGTTTGGTTCCTAGAACCCACATGATGGCTCATAATCTTCTGTCACTCCAGATCAAGGGATCTGAGACCCTCTTCTGTTCTCTACAGGTACCTGGCAAGCATATGGTACACATACACACATGTAGACAAACACTCATACCCATAAAACAAAAATAAATAGCTCTTTGGTAGAAAAAAAGGGGGTCTTTACAAAATAAAATAGTAATTTAAAAAAAATCAGGGACAGATGGCTCTACACCGAACCAGGATAGCATCTGGAACTTGAAGAGAGAAGAGCTACGAATGGCTTGATTCATGGCTCTCAATTTTAGTTCCTAGGAAACCTTGACTTCATCAGATCAGATGCGGACTTGACAAAAGCATCCATTCAGCAGTGGTCAACATGCCCTTCTTCAGTAGGGACACAAATGCCTGCTTCAGGGAAAGGGAGCAATCTCTTTTCTCACTGATAAGCCACTATTCAAATATACTGCCATAGCATTCATTTAATTGGATGGCAGAAATCTTTTTTTTTTCAGAAATAAATGCAAGTCTCTTTCCTTTGTAGACCTGTAAAAGAAAGTTGATTTCCAGTACCAAAATATTTTAGTATGATTTCAGTCTCCTAAAGAATGAAATTTGGAGAGAATCATCTTTTAAAAACCTGCATAGAAACCATATTGCTATGTTAATCAGGGTTTCTATTCACTTATCATTTTCTTTCTTCCAAGATTGCCTTTTGATTGTACATAACTGTCTATACATCCATCTCAACTGTGATGAATTTTAAGAGACTTTCTAAAAATGGAACCAGAAAAAAATAAATGACTGTATATTAAACTTCCATGGCACTAAGCATTACAAATCATGATGGTATTGACTATTTGCATTCTGGTTAAGATGGCCCACTATTTCTTTTCTTGATATTTAGGGCTTGTTAGAAACTCCGTATGTACCTTGCTGTCAAACTACATAATAAAAAAGCGACTTGCAATGCTCTGTGTCTCTATGCTGCTATTGACTTTTAGGCTTTTGTTTTATGACAAACTTAGGAGTTCTGTGGGAGCTATGGTTCTAATTGAGAATGGGACAGCTCTTATGGTTCTCTGACTTTCATAAGCTGAGTGACTGCTGAGGTTCTAAGCCACATTCATTATGGGTTGACTCAAAACAACAACAAAACAACATTTGAGGTAAGTCTTTTTGTCTGGAATTTAGTCAGGAGTTACTACAAGAGCCACAGGGTTAGAAACATAAAATAAAATACAGGCCTTCAGAGATGGCTCAGCAGTTAAGAGCCATCTTAACTGGCTTGTCTTCCAGAGGACATGAGTTCAATACCCAACACTCATATGAAGTCTCATAACCATCTGCAACTGGTTCCAGGGCATCTGCTGTCCTGTTCTGGCTTCTGTGGGCATCAGGCAGTACCAAGACATACATGTGACAAAATACCCTGTGTTAGTCAGGATTTTCTAGAGGAATAGAACTTATAAATTATATATATTATATATATATATATAATATATATATATGTATATTTATATATGTGTGTGTGTGCGCGCGCATGTGTGTATGATATATATATATATATATATATATATATATATATATATATTATTAGAATGGCTTACGGGCTGTGCTTTAGCTAATCCAACATTGGTTGCCTATGAACGGAAGGTCTAAGAATTTTAGGTGTCTCAAGTAGTATTCATTATGTGCCAGAATCCTGAAGAAGTAGGCTCTAGTGTCTGTGAAGAAATGGACTTACTAGAGATAGCAAAAGCAAGCAGTCAAAGATCGAGAGACCTTCCCTCTTACATATCCTTTCTAAGGGCTTCCAACAGAAGGTGTGGTCCAGATCTTCCCACCTCAAAGATCTAGATAATAAGGGGGTCTTAATTAACAAAACATCCTCACAAGTGTGCCCAGTTATTTGAGTTTTAGTCAATTCTAGACGCAGTCAAGTTGGCAACCAAGAATAGCCATCACACATATATATACACACAAAGATGATAATTTTTAAATAAACCAATACATATGTTGGTTTTAAATAAAACCAAATTGTTCCCTGAGCATCCTCAAAAAGTGTCCAGTCACCATACCTGGGTATATCTGGGTATATCAGTCTCTGCTTTGCTATTCCCAAAGTGATCAGGAAGACTGTGTCAGGGGAGAAATAGAGAAGAGCAAGAATAGAGATACCTTAATAGAGGGAGGAAGTATAGGTTTAAAGAGAAATCTGGCACTAGGGAAATGTCCAAAGATCCACAAAGATGACCCCAACTAATAATCTAGGCAGTGGTGGAGAGGCCCCACTTTTACTGCCCTTTCCCCTACAATGAGATTGATGACTACCTACATTGCCATCCTAGAAGCCCATCTTTTTTTTTTTTTTTTTTTTTTGGTTTTTTTGAGACAGGGTTTCTCTGTGTACCTTTGGAGCCTTTCCTGGCACTGGCTCTGGAGACCAGGCTGGCCTCGAATTCACAGAGATCTGCCTGCCTCTGCCTCCTGAGTGCTGGGATTTAGAAGCCCGTCTTTTAAAAGTCCCAATTCCATCACCTTGACAACCAATCTTCCTTACACACTGAGTTTTGGAAGACACCAAAAGCCTTCACAAAATCGCCCCCAAATAACTCCTGAACATGTTGGGAACTATGAGAGATAAGGCCATGTAGGTGGGTAGGTGAACATGATGAACTGCTTCAAGAGGCTGTGTTGTGTGCATTCTAATGTCTAATTTATGTTTTCTTTAAATCAACCTTTATTCTACAAATTTCCTCATTTTTCTACTGGATTTTCTCAGAAAAATGGGGTGATATAGTAACTTCTACAATAATATTAAAGACATACTAAGCTTCTAAAGTCAGCATTGGGAATATTCATGATTAGGAAGAATGTTGTCTACCAGATTATTGGCATGTAGTAAATGCTATGTCCAAACCATATCTCCTCTTCCAAGTACTTGTTTTGGGGGTCTCCCAGAATCACCCTCTTTCCCAGATGTACCTGAGAGACAAGCTTCCATCACCACAGGAATGGCCTTCAGCCAGGGATTCACGTGGCTAGCTTCAAGATGTGTGTGTGTGTGGGGGGGGGGTTATATACACTTCCATGAGAGAATACACATGTCTGTGTGTTCATGTGTATGTAGAGCTGACAGAATGACCTTGAGTGTCAGTCTTCATACACTGTCCAACTTTTTGTGGTTTTAGGCACATTCTCTCACTGACCTAGAGCTCCTTGAGTAGGCTAGGCCTGCTGGCCAGCAAGCCTCACTGATCCACTGATCTCTGTCTTCCCACCACTGACACTATAAGTGGATAATCTAACCTGAGTTCTGGAGATTGAATTCTGGTCCTCATGCGTACAAGGTAAGCACATTACTGACATTACATCTCTCCAGCCAGTTTTGAACTGTTTGTAGGACAATTTGGGGTATATTCACGTTTGGAGCTCCTATTTGGAACAGGCCCATTAATTGGTACATACCCCTGTTAATTTGCCTCCCGTACATTATCCTGCTTTCTTCACATTCCTTCAAATATCTCCTGAAAGCATTCTTTTAAAGAATCGCTTTGTCAGCCACAACTTTTAGAGAAACCAATGCATTTTTTAAAGCAGAAGCTGAAGACATTTTTCTCTCTACATATACAAGGCAAAGAAAAAAATCCTGTACACAATTCTTAGACCTTTTGTCAAACAAAACTTGAGAGACATCAGTTGATTTTTGTTTGCCTGTATTTTGTGCCCTAGGGAATCTAAAACACTGAAGTTTGGGGGTTGATTTCTGTCACAACATTTTGTTCTTTTTCTAAGACTTTCATGATTCAAATTTATATTTTCCATACTACTTCCCTACCTGTGATTACACTGTCTACAGAAAGATGGGAAGAAAAGTGCTAATACTTTGGGGAATACCAATTAGTCACCTCAGCTGATAGAGAGAATACCTGGATACTTGTTTTCTTGCTATTCCTTCTCCTGTCTTTACCTTGTTCGGAACTCCAGGACTCCAATCTCTGTGTAGTATGTCAATAGGCTTCCCAGCCCTGTCGAATCCAGTTGGCCAATGGAAGATACTGGACAGGATATTTAAGGATTAATGGAGAATGAAATACTAATTTTATTTAACAACTTCTGTCCTGACAGCTCACTGCATTTTGTCTCTGGGCCTCTACCCAAAGCCACGTTTCCCTCTGGGAAGCCTCTCTGCTGGCTCCTCTGATCCATCCCCCCACTCCCTTGGCACTCCTGCTTCTCCTGCCTCTGGAGGACTCCACTATTACTTCTCTTTAATGTAATATTATACTTAACCCTGCCTACCTGACTGTAAATATTTCCATTGCTAAATTCTCTTCTGCAGGCCTTTGATTCTCTTGTTTTCTATCTGAATTCTAGATGCAACAAAAATAAGATATCCTGAGTTAAGGAATGTCAAAAATATAATATAATATAATATAATATAATATAAAATAATATAATATAATATAATAAAAAATATAATCTAGTAAAAAAAATGGTAACTTCCATGGTATCTAATTGGTTAGATAACACCTGTCATTTCTATAGACTGATTCCTAGAATATAGTCATTTATTCATTCCTTCATGAGTGAATTCCATTACTTACTGATCACCAAGATTGATGCTGTGTTAGCTGTAATATGCACAAATAACAAAGGTCTCCTGTGTCATCTACTGTATCATAAATTTCTCTCCGTGTACCATTTCCAGGTTACCCCGATCAATGATTATAGGTGAATGAAAATGCTAAAGAATAGAAGGAACACATTCTAGCCTCCGATTAGAAATGGAGTCCAAAAGCCCATGACTTACAAAGTAAAAATGACTGATAAGACCAGTGCACTTAAAATAAGCAACAGCAGTCCACTCTGCAGAAGGCTCAACAGGGAGTTTGAAGAACCTTCTTCATGGAAATGTTTGCACCTAGAAGATGCCTAATGGATAAGAAGACAGTGATGCTATGGTAAAAATTGAGGTGAAAGAGTCTCCAGTACTTTGGAAATAATTTCCCAAGTTGTTCTACCTAAGGGACACACCATTCAACGGTGACTAAACATTCAATTTAGTGAAAGTCAATCAAACACACTGCTTGATATTCTGAGTACTGAAAGAAAACAATTGTGTGGCTGAATTTTTCATTTTCAAGACAGTCACTGCAGAGAGAATATGAATTTTGCAGATGATTGCTTTTAGAATAATACTGATGTTTAATCTCTGAGTCATTTCTTCCCTGCTACAGACACCCGGAAACAAATAAATGCTATAGAGCATGAAGTTTTCAAGACTGGAGCTTGATTTAAGAGACTACTTCTAAAACATCTACAAACTTTACTTCTCTGTGCTACAGTATCACTGAAGCACACCAAAATATTTGTTCAAGAAAATGTATTTCTTGAATAAAAGAAATCGGAAGAAAAATACACATGATCGTGACGAAAATGTGCTGAGCATAGCAAAAGTTAGAGACAGTGGTCTTCATCTTTAACTCCTAACTGCCTGGTCAGGCATGTTTATTTGTTATAAAGAGTATTAAGTGACTGTTAAATGAGTGGAAATAACTTGTAGATAGAAATCCTGTAGTTATAAGAAATCAGACATATTTGACATAGGTATGTATGGACAGGTCTAGCAAATACATCTATAAAATAAAATGAACTTAAGGTCACTGTATGTTGATATGTAAGACCCTCTACTATGTAAGAGAGGCGTTGTGGAGTCCAGTCTTTCCCACGACCTACTCATCCTTGTTATGCCCGGCATGTGAATGCTGGAAACAAGAGGGGAAGGGGTAGCATTGTAGGCTGCAGGTATGAATTTATCCTCAAGAGAGATGCAGGGGCCAGTGGCTTCCATCCTCCTGTGGTCACACTGTGAACACCTGGCAGTGGGGCTGCCAGGTCACAGTGGGGAGCCTGTCCATCCTGAGAACTCATCCCTGGTGCTTCCACATCACAGGGTGAGAGAGACATCCCCAAGACGGCCCCTGTCCTTTCTCTCCCTCCCTTTTGGCAGTCCAGTGTGGGACAAAGCTGGTTACTTGGTCTCTGTTAAATAAAGCAGGACTGGGAAGTGACACAAATACCTAGTATTTGGCCTTTGACAATATTTGGGGACTGGGCATTACACATCTGAAATCCTGGTATGAAATCAAACATGTCAATGCTGGTTGTACAAGTGTGCAGTGAATCAGCACATTTTAGAACTGGCAAAGAGTGACAGCCCCTCCCCTTTCTAGCTGTGAAAATGTTACCACAGCAATTGACCTCATTCTGTGGAGAGAAATTTCACTGGCAAAAGTTGACACAAGGTGTTTGGGAGGCAAACACAGCAAATGTGATGTACTCGTTTCCTGATAAATCAGCTGCTTTGGTTTATTAGTTATATTCAAGCCAGGAGGTTTGGTTCTTTGTATATAATCATTAGCAGTCAAGTGTGGCCAAGGAGGAGTCTGTCTGTCCTTCAGTATGGGAAGAATAGCACCATTTTATGTCTATGTCTGCAAGACTGCTTATTTCAACCTTGACCAGTGCTACACTGGCTCTCTCTCCTCCAGCCCATGTCCCCTTGCATGGGTGCACATGGGATAGACAGAGACAACTCACAGAAGAGGAAAGAGTCAGGGAAGACACACAGTCTTTCTTTGGTGTTTCAGAGAAGATAGAGTTCCTACTTTACTCTTGAGTCTGTTCTCTATGCTTTCACTACATCTGGTGACTATCCCCTGGGGATTTGGGCGTGGCTGGCAAGCACACAGCCACCTCTTTTTCAGACTTCTGCTAAAGATCTACAGATGGTAAAGCTTGAGGTCCGTTCTCCCAGTCGGATTCTCTTTTCCGACATGGAAAACCTCTCTTTGCCTGTAACTACATTCTAAAGGCTCTGGTTTTAAAATTTAAAAAAAAAAACCCAAGGTTTGGATTTATAACTGCTTATGCTTTCTTCAAGGCTAACATTCAAGCAGCAGGAAATTCAAAGTCTGGTTTCTGCCTTGAGACAGAGTGAAGGAAAAGGCAGATAGAATGGATGAAATGCATTCCCTCTGATTTTGCAATACAAAATTGAACTGCTTGGGGTAAAATTCCATCGGGATATTTAAATGGGAAATTTGGGATATGAAAGCCAACTAAAGCACAGGCCTATGGGAGTTGCCTTTTAGTAACTGTTTATTAATTAATTGGCTTTGGAAAAAATAACTTTGCCTGTATATTTTCACTTGACATACCTGACATTCTAGCAGATGTTAAGGTCATGGGATGGCAGTCTGTATGATGCATGAAGGTGTAGCCATGTATGTTTCCTTATGAGATTCATTTTGCAGTATCATTTCTCTTCCAGAAGCTTAGCTGCTTGCAGAAATAAATTTAGAACTCAGGTGGGATGTCTGTTAAATAAAAGCTCAAAAGGCCTGGCAAACAGTCTCTTCTAATTTTGGAATATGCCTCTACCTAACAGGCACAATTCACCACTATGTTATACTGAGATTAACCCAACCTGTGCACACACAACTTTTTACATATTCTGCCTGTCAAATGTTTTAATTTTAAATACTATTAGGGCTCAGAAAAGCATATCTCCAAGAATGGAGCTTTGGCATGCCGAGCTGTAGAAATAATCTCAGAGCTAAGTGCCTTTTAAATTCCCCATGTTTTACCCTGAAGTTCTGGCAGGGGCTTTTTCTAAAACAGCCCCTCTGGTTAACACAATGTGGGGGTTTCTCCCTTGTCTTGGCCATCAGTCCACAATTGCAAAGGGGCAGAAGCGATGACAGAGATCCTTGTATGGCCGGTGAATATGACAGAGACAGCCCACTGGGAGTCAAGACTTGGGTGAATCAGCTCAACTTTATTCCAGAGTACAAGGAATGTATAGGATTGGGGGGCCTGGGGATGAACCCTAATTTGCATTAAGTGGCACATTTCTATCATAACGCTTCATATGTGACAGCAGGGTCCTATAGTAAAGCTCCTAGTATAAGCCTTAATTACCCTATGTGTAAGAAGCAGGGGAGGCCTCTAGCCATGATCTGTGCCAAGGGTCATGCCAAAGATAAATCAGGCTCCTGGTTTAGAGACAGCTTTCAGATAAGGTCAGTCCTCCAGGCCCAGAGACATTCTCCTGCTAAGGGCAGGTAGAGAGCAAGAAGCATCACTGGGGAGGGAAGGAGGCCCATGTGGTGCAGCTTTGAGACAAGCTGCCAGGCCCTAATAGCAACCTCCGACCAGCCAGCAAGGCCTCCCAAATTCTCCACTTCCTTCTCTATCGCACTTAAGCTTCAACCATCCACCCTTCCTTTAAACTCTATGGCTGATTGATATGATTTCCATGTCTTCACATGTTAAATTTGCCATGCCTTTCCCTTGCTGACCCATCTTTTGTTAAGTAGGTGTCAAGTGAAGATTGGTTACCATTTCATACCATCGTTGGGCTCCATTTTCTTCCTCTATTATACAAAGCAAGTTTCTTTCTGAGAAATACCTGAAATTTATTTTTTCCAGTGAAGGACTAATTCAGGAACAATTTTTGTTTTGTTTCTATTTTGTTTTTCAAGACAGGGTTTCTCTGTGTAGCCTTGGTTCTCACTATGTAGACCAGGCTGCCCTCAAACTCACAGAGATCCACCTGCTTCTGCATCCTCAGTGCTGGGATTAAAGGCATGTACCACCACTGATGAGCTCAGAAGCAATTTTAAAAAATATTCTATGGAATGCTTTTATTTAATAAAATCTAAGAATTTTTTTCCTAAAACAAAACAAAACAAAAATCCCAGGATTTTTTGTTTTAAAAAAGTATCAAATGGGAGAAGGGAACTGGGATTGTCATGTAAATCAATCTTGTTTCTAATTCAAATAAAAAAAATGATTAAAAAAAAGTAGTAAATGAGTGGTTAGGTACACTTGAGGTGAGGAAAGGTAAACACAGCACTGAAATGCATAGACAGATCCCTGAAGTATGCAACTGAACTTGTGTGAGGCACTTTTTAATCAAAATTTTAAACTTATTTTGCTTCATAAGTGGGTCCATAGTATATTGTAACCCAGCCAATCAGATACCTGTTTTCAAGAACAGTTACACATACGTGTGTGTATATTTGCCAAAAGTTCCAATGGTGCTTTGAAATTGACTGTAATGTAAAAGTAATTAACACTGCTTTCAAATACATCAAGTGTCCAGCAATAACCCAAATCATGGGTCATCGTTACATCCCCAACTGAGACCAGCATCTGTTCTAAATCTGTATTTTCTAGTGAATATTAAGAATTCAGAGAGTAATCTGAAAGGACCCGTGCTTCAGTACTCTTCTGTTTATTGTGAGCTGTATTTGAACTCTTTTTATTTAGCAAAGGTCAGAGGACAACTTGGTTCTTTCCTTCCACCTTTACGTGGACTCCCAGGATTAATCAAGTCATCAGACGTATGCAGAAAACTCCTTTACCCACTAATGTATCTGGTGAGTTCTTCAAACTTTTGGTGAATATTTACATTGTTTTAGCTCAAAGTAATTGTATTTCATGGAGGATGAAAGCTGTGTGAAAATCCTTTTTAATTATTTATTTTGTTAACAGATAAGGTCTTATTATGAATAAAGAGCTTTTGCTGGTTAGCAGGGCCTTAGATATATATATAACCTTTCTTGGCTCCATAAACTTTACAACTTCTGAAATGGTTTCTCAGCCTATTATAAACAAAACTGTTTCACGACGTAACTTACAATTGCTGGATATCTTTCAGGGTCTACACTTGGCTGAGATGACTGTTTTCTGAAAATACTCTAATCCTTTAATACCATAGAATCATCTAGATCCCACTTCCCCTCTCCTCCTGGGTCCCTCTTACATGATCCAGAGATAATCCAGTCCTGTGACAGCGCCACCTGGGATTGGCCTGGTGGCAATCCCGTTTTGTGGTTAAATTTTTTTAACTTTATCTCAGTTTTCTTAATTATACTTATCCTTCTTTCCAGGAGATAATAAACCAGGTTGATGGTAGGTTGGCAGAAGACATTTTGTGAGTAAGCCATTTTCCATGATGGAAGGAACCATTCAATTCAAACACTGTACTACTTGGAAGCACTACTTGTATCAGCAGAGCAGGCTGGGATGAGAAACAGGACCACACAGACAATGCTCCTCCTTGGAGCTGACACTGGTCCATGTGAGTCCCCTTCTCATCTGGGCATGTACCTGACAACCAAATTAGCTCTTCTCATCTAGAATGTATTCCGAGTAGCCCTATGTTTATCCTAAAGTTTTCCTTCTGTCCCCTTTGTTCATGCCTCTCTCTAGATGTCCCTACCTTGCTCTTATCCTTAGCATTTGCCTTTGGAATTCTGAGAATCAGTTAGCTAAACATTTCCATGTAGTGATCATTACCAGTAGTGTGAGAAGAAAGGAAACGGAGGTTAGCAAACTAGCTTGACTGTGACATTCTGCAGGAAGCACCATCACCTGTCCTTTGTTGGCCAACTCAAAGGACATGGTCAGCTGGGGAGCATTACAGCCCTGGAAGAGAGCACAGCCTCAAGAAGTTGTCTGGGTCTTTTAGGTTGCCCTTATGTGTGCCTGCTTTTCATCTCTGGGATCCTTTTCAAGGCAAGGAACATTTTCCAAAGTCGGACATTTAAAGCTCGGGCAAAGGAGAGGTCTTACAGCATTATTTCATAACTGCAAGAGACTGTTCACAAGGCTGCCTGCATGGGGAAGGCAAGGAAGAAACAAATCAGCCTGCTTGAATTCTTTTAAAGAATGGCTGGGTTGGGTCTCAGATCATCCACTTAGTTGTAGCAGCTTGGCTTGGCTTTGGCTCTGGAAGTACTGTTAAAAGACATGCCCTAGGAAACCTTGACTTCATCTTTTTTTAAGTTTTATTTGAATTAGAAAGATTATTTTACATGTCAATCCCAGTTCCCTCCCCCTCTCCTCCTCCCCTGCCCCCCCCAACTAATACCCTACCTATCCCATACCCTTTCTGCTCCCCAGGGAGGGTGAGGCCTTCCATTAGGGGGTCTTCAGAGTCTGTCATATCCTTTGGGATAGGGCCTTGGCCCACCCCCTTGTGTCTAGGCTCAAGGAGTGGCCCTCCATGTGGGATGGGCTCCTAAAGTCCATTCCTATGCTAGGGATAAGTACTGATCCACTACAAGAGACCCATAGATTTCCAAGGTCTCCTCACTGACACCCACATTCAGGGGGTCTGGATCAGTCCCATGCTGGTTTCCCATCTATTAGTCTGGGGACCAAGAACTCCCTCTTGTTCAGGTCAGCTGTTTCTGTGGGTTTCACCAGCCTAGTATTGACCCCTTTGCTCATCGCTTGTCCTTCTCTGCAACTAGATTCCAGTTAAGGTCAAGGTTGAGCTATGGGTGTCTGCTTCTACTTCCACCAGCTGCTGGATGAAGGATATAGGATGGCATATAAGTTAGTCATCAATCTCATTATCAGGGGAGGACATTTAAGGTAGCCTCTCCTCTGTTGCTTAGATCTCCAGACATTTCCCTAGTGCCTGATTTCTCTTTAAACCTATAATGTCTCCCTCTATTATAGCATCTCTTATCTTGCTCTCTTCTGTTCTTCTCCCAACTCAACATCCCTGCCCCATCATGTCCTCCTCACCCCTCTTCTTCTCCCCTTCTTATTCTCCTAGTTCCCTCTCCCCTCCCCTCATGCTCCCAATTTGCTCAGGAGATCTTGTCCCTTTCCGCTTCTCCAGGGGACCATGTGTGTCTCTCTTAGGGTCCTCCTTGTTTACTAGCTTCTCTGGCAATGTGGGTTGTAGGCTGGTAATCCTTTACTCTATGTCTAAAATGCACATATGAGTGAGTAGATACCATGTTTGTCTTTTTTGTGACTGGGTTACCTCGCTCAGAATGGTTTCTTCTAATTCCATCCATTTGCCTGCGAATTTCAAGATTCCATTGTTTTTTGTTCCCCACTGAGTAGTACTCCATTGTGTAAATGTACCACATTTTCTCTATCCATTCTTCAATTGAGGGGCATCTAGGTTGCTTCCAGGTTCTGGCTATTACAAGTAGTGCTGCGGTGAACATCGTTGAACAGATGTCATCTTCTTTCAAGTCCTGTTTGGTTCAATATTGACAACCATAGCTTCATAGCACACTCTTCTAAAAGGCTCCAAGCCCCCTGTTTCTTCTAGCATCCTCCATTAGCGCCCCCCCCTTATTGCCAACACATTCTCTGTGCTTCAAGTACTTAGATGCTACTCAAGCTTCTTCATCATAAATTCCAGGCAAAATCTAGCATGGCAAGTCAATCAGTTTATTTCAAATTTTCATGTATCTGTGAAAGAGCCCTAATTGTTTGTCCCTGCCTATCTTCTCTAAGGGTACTTGTATGGCATGTCATTTCTGAGCTGATATTTAAGAAAATCATCAGAGTATAGAGTTTTCCTGAAAATGGCCCAAACCACTTGAAGGAGAAACAGTAGCCAAGAGCATGTGGGTGGAAATGGCAAAGATATTACTGGTTTTCAGAAATAGCGAGACCATCTGCTATGTCAACAACATTTCTTCCACAGTCAAAACCAGCCAGTGAGAGGAATGGCCCTGAGGGATGGCAGACATTGAGATGTGAGAAGATGGCTGTCCAGCAGGCAGGAAGAACAGGCTTCAGAGGGGTTTGACAGCAGGGGGAAGAGCCAGCTGGGAGGCGAAGGTCAGAACCGAGTCCATGTTTGCAAACAAAGCAAAGATCCTGTCATTTGCTGAATGCTGCTTAAGCCTGGGAAATGCTCCAAGGATGCACAGATCCCATCACACATGAGCCCAAACTAGTCACTAGTCATAACGATACTGTGGGGGGCCCTGTGAGTTTATCTCCCTCACCCCCCATAGCTGTCCTGGAAAAGGATTTGTAAGTAGTAAAAAGGAAATGGATCTGTTTGGGCTGAGAGAGCCTATTGAAAATACCCAAGGGAGTGTGCAGTAATACACATGAAGAAGTATTCTAATGGCATACTGGGGCGACTGAGAGTGTTCTCCCAAGGAAACATCCCCTTGAGCTATGCTCAGTCAGGAGACAACTCATTCCTACCCCTCATTATCTCTTTCTAGCCCCAAATCATTTACCAACAGCTCTTAATTCCCATTAATCTAATGGCCTCATAAAGAATGTCATTATCATTTTAAGACAGACAGAAGGCAATTTGCTAGGAAGTTTAACAAAGACCTGCATTGGACAAAATATGGCATTAACGTCTGATAAAGTGGAAAGGAAAAGACTCAACTGTATGTTGTATCAACCTTGCAGAATCCTAGAGTTCAGATTGTCTTGCCATTTATGAATCTAGGCTTAGGTATTATAAGAGAATTAGCTTTGGGCCTTTTATAAACCTCCAATAAAATAGTAATCAGGTATAGTGTAATAGTAATATTGTAGGCTGCATTACAATTATAAGATATAAATATAATAGACATACATATATAGTTATAAATATAGATGTTAGATGAAAGATGGGTAGATAGATAGATGGTAGATAGATAGATAGAAATAGGTAATAGTCTTCATGTGTCTATATTTATAAATGGTCCTTCCAGCCCTGAATGCAACTAATTACCAGCAAATATTGCTTTGTTTTATCATATTGTGATAAGGATATTTCAAGAAGCAAGTGATAGTCTCCATTTTACTACATATTGGATAGTCTCTTAAAAAATAAAAATAATATTTTCTGTGTAAAAACACGATGGTCTTTATTTGACATTATTGGAGTAGACAATCTCAAACTATTACAATAAGGAGTCCCCACAACCATAAGGCTGTCCCTGTCACTCTGTAGTCCAAAGGTGAATCTGCATTGTAGAGAGATCTTCTGACATGACAGTTAATATCTCTCCTATTTCCTTCTTAGCTATATTTTCCCTAACCAAGCATTCCTAGGCACCATTTGCAAGGTGGCCATCAAGCTTCAGTGTTAGTTCTCCATCCAGGCTGAGGATATTTATGTACTTAGGAAAGCAACTCCTCAGTTCATTAAGTCAGGCTATAAATCTTTCTCTGGAAACAGTAGTTTCACCAACCTCAAGTCTGGCAGTATGCTGTGTTAACTAGGCCACGTGATGAGTTTAGCCTGCAGGTGGACTGTTAACTGAGACATCATGGGCTAGTGGATAGAACATTAAGATAATCTACTTTCCCATCATGCCCTGAGGTTCCAGGCAACCTTGAGCAAGTCATTTTGTAGTCCTTTTGTAGGGTTCCTCTCTGCAGTGATAGAAAAAAAGCACATCTTTTTTCTTTGCTATACATTTTAATATTGCCTCAATCGTTCCTATTCCATGCATCCATTTTACTGTTTCTTGGTTTAATACACCATTGGATGTGACCATTCTTCTTTCTGGATAAGTATGTAATTATGTCGGAGAGATGGAGAGAATTTTTGCCTTGAACTGGATATTGGATTAGAATCATTAGGCCCCTGTAAAAGGCTATGATTCTCCTTCATGTCTCCTTCTTCACTGAAAGTTTATCTACCATGAACTATATTTTCTTAATTGTCCTCTTCTTTTCACCACACATGTTCCATAGCCTTTTGGGTTTTTAAAAATATACCCCACAGTGTGTGTATCTATATCTATGTATCTATCTATCTCATATACATATATTTTTTTTCTCCAAGTTTCTAAGCAAAGAACAGGGTTATGTGTTAATGAGTCCTGGCTATCAGAGAGGATTCATTCATTCAGCAAATATGCAATCAATAAGGAAATTGAAGGTCTGCCACACAGAAACAGAATAAAGCCAGGGAAGAGTCTCAAGACAGTAAATTTGGGCCTGGCATCCGTGTTTTGCTCCCTTCGCAGACTTGCTCATCTGTAAGCAACACAGAATATGGGAAAGAATGGAGCCAGTAGAAGAAGGTCATACTGAAAAGGACAGGAGTTTTGACTGCAGCAGCTGCTTGCAAAGCCAGCAGCCCAGGCTGGTCCAGCAGGATCACTGCCTTGTGCAGTGGTTGTCAGAAGGGGACTCATAGGAGGTGAGAGTGGCAGATCCTGACCAGGTATTTAAAGGTAGCTTGACCAGGGAGCACCAAGGCTCAGCTTTCACAGTTTTGGGATCTTATCCAGTCTCTGAACTTGCTAGACAGTCTCCAGATAGCCACCACTACCCATTCTCAATAAGGGAATTTGCCTAATAGTGAGTATAGGATTTGACTCAATGTGTTGGGGTTTCAGCAATGTTTTAGCCTTAGCAAAAACTGGGACTGTGGGCAGACTACATAGAAAGAGACAGATGGCCTTTAGGTCTAGTAGATGGCCTGGTATCCCTAGTCAAGTCATCTCACTCTCCTGCAGGATATAAACCTCATAGAAACCCAACATCAGAAAGGTCACTCTGACACTATGACAAAGCAAGGGAAACAAGTCTACTTCATAATTCTAAGAGAGGAGAATTACTCAGCCATCCACAAAATTTCAACCCACCCCCTCTCAGCCAAAGAAAGTTACTGTTGTGCCTGTAGTACTCTGCCCTCTTGGTAGAGAAGGTCACAGAGCTGCACTTCCTGTCTGACAGTATCCAGAGCAAAGGTGTGCCTCTGTACACATCTGCCACATCACTCAACAAGATCTTTCTAACACTCTCCTTGGGCGTATAGTCTCCCTTCCAAGCTGTTCAATTGCCAGGGGGTTCCTCGGGTGTGTTGCTATGGCCTTGGAAAGCCTTGGCACCCAGTTAGAATAGAGACAGAGGGCCAGTTCTAAGGAATTAGCAAATGCTTAGAGAATGGATATCTTAAAGGTTGCAATAAGTCGGAAGTTCAGAAGCAGCCAAGGCTTCTCCTCTGGTTGGGGAACCCAGGACTATTTTTCACCATGATGCAATCACAATTCTCACCAGAAGGTAGTAAATAGGGGTGTTGTCTAAGTTCTGATTGCAGGAGAGTTAAGGTTTCCAAAAACGCTTGAGCTTGCAGTGGGGAATTAGAGGGGGAATGAAGCAGCAATTAGTGAGATGATTTGCTTTATAATACTGAAAACTCTGGAATAAGGCAAACCAGGTCTTTGTTGTCAAAAGTAGGTCTGTCAGTCCCCCATAGTTCCCACAAGAATGATCTTTAACAATAATAATAACAGCAACAATAACAATGACACAATTACTAGGGCCTAGGAAACCTTTGACAATTCCAGCTATGAGATCATGTCTACCATCTACTCTTTAATTAGTATATTGCCTCTCTTCTTTTTCTCTTTCATATACAGATATCCATATATCTTGATTCTGTTCTATTTTTAAGCTTTTATACTTATTCTGAAATCTAGATGTTCTGACTCAATTTGTTCTTTGTCTAAGCAGTGGTTTTCAACTTTTGGCTCCCAAATGCCATTAGGAACATTAAAAACAAAATCTCAAGGGGTGGTCCCTTTAAAACTAAAAGACCAGACTCCTCAGCCTTGTCTCTTTTGGTCATAGCCATCTTAGATCAAACCTGGGTAATAATCTGAGAGCTCTAGGAAGGGTCAGTCAAATCCTCTTTGATCCTAATGAACAATAGAAGGTAGAGAAACCCAGGTGGCCAGTGCAGGAATATCATATAAAATGTTTTAGAATGGAATGGCGTAAGCTGTCAGAGCAGGTAATGGGAACTGTGCTAGAAAGGATGGGACTCAGATAGGCTTTCCACATATGCTAGAATCCAGATCCTAACTGCTGGACCAGTGTAGATTCTCGGTATCCAATGGGGGGGGGGGTGGTCAAAGAAGCCAGGAGAGTAAAATGCTGCTGGAGGACCAAAGACAACTAAATACCTTGCTGGGGTTACAACTGTGTATTTGCTATTTATAAACACATTATATGTTCTACAGATGCCTAAATGAGTGAATAAACTTTGCCAGTGCAGAAAGCCTTTTAAAATTCCCTCACCCTTTCAAAGGTATTTTCTCTTTTAAACTACAGCATCAAATTCATTTCTGTTACTATGGTTTCATCCTTTGCATTTCCACTATTGATTATAATCTACATCGGCATGGCGGCAGATATATATCCTAAGGAAAAATAAAAGATGAGATTTCTGAGTTCCACAGTTACATGAGCCTCCAAGTTTAACCTTTGTGCTATTTCATATCATGGTACCACTGAGCAGTATGAAAAAAACACTCAAAGGACTCTAGAATGGTAATGTCTGAGGTCTTGTGGATGGCGGCAAGAGAATATTCGGGCTCATGAGGGACTTTCCTTTATCCTTTCCCTTGTCAATAGCTCCATAGAAACAGCCACAAGAGAAGGAATTGCCTCTTCCATCAAGCTGTGAGTTACCTGATACATAACTCCATAGTAGACTCCTTTTGGTTCAAGTCCTCAAAATTATCATAGAAATCTCAGCTAAAACATTCAATTGTTCCTAACAGAACACCATTTGCTCACATTTCATCCAAACCCAAGACCTCAGACACATTAACCGAGTATTGTACTGCTGAGCTATATATCCCCAGCTCCAGTGTTGTTTTCTGAGTCCACTTCTTGAAGAAAGTTAAACAAACCATGGGCAGATGATGAAGTGGCAAGAACTGCGTTTTATTCCACAGATGACAAGTACAGTGGGTGACCTTAGCACCTTGAAATTCTTAAAAGTGGCATATTGATTCCAGAAAGAATTGTCTTAATTTAAAAGAATCTAGGGCAATACACCTTCTTTGCACTTTAAAATATATAGCCAATATGTTGGATTCGATTTAGGTTTTATATATCCTTACTACAATATAATATAATACATGCATTTAATTGGCCTTGAATGATTAATAATAACCACATGAGTCACAAATGATGGTGCATACCTGTAATCCTATATCTGAATTCCTTATGTGGGAAAACAGATACAAGGATTGTGTACTTAGGCCGGCTTGGGTTATGGTGCAATTTCAAGGCTTCCTTGGGTTGTACAATGAGATCTTCTCTTAATAATAATAATACAAAAAAATAAATCATATTTTTTCTAGTGAACTATCTACTGGATGAAGCTTCACAGGCACATGGTGTCAGAAGGAGGGGTGTTCTTTGTCGGTGAGCCTGACTTTAAGGATGGCTTCCCTGGGATTTCTCCAACTGCTGCTTCCATAACTGTCTCGAACTTGTGGACATTACACCATCATTATCCTACTATTTCAACTCTAATTTAGCTATGGGCTTTCCACTTTCTTACCTTAAACTGATTTTTTCCCTTTGTGCTATGGTGGCATTAATGATTTTTCACTATTAGTTAATATTTAATGCCATTCTGAGGGCATAAATATTTGCCTCCCATGCTAATGACTAAGATAAATTATTCTGTTTTTCTACTGTACAGTAAAAAAAGAAAAACCATTTTCATGTTGGTGTCAAGACACAGATTGAGTGACCATAATTTAATCATGTCACTCCAGGGTATTACAGTATGCAGCTGTTATTGTTCAGGGATTTAATTGGTGCTTGGTATTCTTGATGATAAATGTCTGCTCAATGTTGGATCCTACTCCAGGTATTTGAATATCTGAAGGATATTACAGTCTACTAATGTCAACCTTCTGAAAATAAGCTTTGAGTTTAAACCTTTTCATCTGGTCTATCTCTGTCATCTTTTCTGTTTCTGATTTTTCAAGAATATTTGTTTCTGTATGAAATGGTTACATGAATTTGCAACTGGAATAACCTATATACAGGAAAATATGCTGGGAATTCAATGGACACCTGAAGCTATGAATGAAAGGCCTCCATAGTACTATATTGAGTGAGATCGAGAAGCACTAACTTGCAGAGGGGAGAACGGGATCTTTCCACAAGGAAGAGTATCTGAAAGTGGAGGTTGAGAAGAAACCCACAGATTCTCACTCAGTCCTGATGATGTGTTCCAGACTGAGGGGTCAGAGTAAAACGGGGCATTGGGTGCTGTTCATGAGAATGGCAATTAGGCTTATAAGACACGGTCATAGATTCAGGGATTTTCAGTTGTAAGCAAGCCATGGAAGCCAAAGTCAGGAATACAACAATATGGGAATGGATTTGAAATAGGCATCAAAGGTAGACTATTCAAGCCACCTCGGAGACATCAAGGTTAGCACTGCATTCTATACCCCACACAGAAATAGTCATGGCAGAAAAGGTTTAGATAGAATTACAAAGTTGCTCTTATCTGGTGCTTCCCTTTCCATTTACCTTTGTGTGGTGGGACTTCAGGAATAGCGACCTGAAAAACATTTCCAGATCCCCTTGCTTACTAACTGGAGACTATTTAAAAATGAGCATGAGGGTTAAGTTAGAAATGGAAGCCATAGTAACAGAACAGTGTGCTCCCAGGGCTTGAGACTTGTGTGTGCTTAGTAAATCAGACCAGTTCTAGAGTGTATTTGCACTCCACCAAACATGTCCAAATGTAAATTAGTCTTCAATAAAATTAAAGCTGGCTCAAGATAAATCAGACTTAAGAAGGTACCATTTCATTTAAAAAAAAAGAAATACTAAAGCCAAGTGCACTCTCAGATACATTAGGTTATCATTCACTGACCTACCATTAGTGATCTGTAACCTTTTTTTAAATTTTCTTCCTTTTTTGCTTTCTCTCCATTTTTATTTAAATTAGAAACAAGATTATTTTAAACGTTAATTTCAGTTCCCTTTGCCTCCCCTGCCCCCACCCCAACTAATACCCTACCTATCCCATACCCTTTCTGCTCCCCAGGGAGATTGAGGCCTTCCATAGGGGATCTTTAGAGTCTGTGTCATATCCTTTGGGATAGGGCCTAGGCCCAACCCCTTGAGTCTAAGCTCAGGGAGTATCCCTCCATGTGGGATGGGCTCCCAAAGTCCATTCCTATATTAGGGATAAGTACTGATCCACTACAAGAAGCCCCATAGATTTCCAAGGTCTCCCACTGACACCCACATTCCTGGGGTCTGGATCAGTCCCATGCTGGTTTCCCAGCTATCAGTCTGGGGAGCAAGAGCTCCCCCTGTTCAGGTCAGCTGTTTCTGTGGGTTTCACCAGCCTGGTCTGGACCCCTTTGCTCATCACTCCTCCCTCTCTGCAACTGGATTCCAGTTCAGTTCAGGGTTTAGCTTCCACTTCCACCAGCTGCTGGGTGAATGCTGTGGGATGGCATAGAAGTCCTTTCTAAAGATGTAATTCCTGATTTACTCATTTTCTCTCTCTCTAGGAACATAATCCTCTTAACACTCCGTGTCTCAGTGCGTAATTCGCTGTCTTAGTCCAGCTGTCTACTCCTACATTGTTCAGAAGCCACACACACCAAATCAGGTGTGGCCTTCACAAGGGTTTCCTAGGGTGGTGATACCCTACTCTGCCCTGGGTCTATCATTACCAATAACAGTAACAGCCCTCCGGCCACACTCTCACTTCACAACAGGGCTTTCTTTCTCCAGCCACATCTCCCATTAGCCCAACCTCCTTCCTCTGGTTATCTGAGTCAAGAAACCTGTGGTCTCCTTTGAACTCTGTGCTAATGAACCTTTCAAAATGAGCACTGGCCAAAAAAAAAAAAAAAAAAAAGGATGAATTGGTGTACATTCTTACCACCTTTCCCCTGAAACTTTTTCTCAAATTCATTAGATTGGGGATTGGAGATCAGTGTTTCAAAGGAAAAATGCCTTTCCTGACACCCTGAAGCTAGTTACTGTCTGTGACAGTTGAAATGGATTGCCCGTTTGACGGGATCTAGAATCCCCCTGGAATGTGGGAAGATGCACACTATGTAAGAGTGCTCGCACAGGAAACTGGGTTTGGATTCCCAGAGCTCAGGAAAAACAGCTGAACCTTGTAACCCCAGGACTGTGTGGTGGCTCACACAGAAGGATTGCTCAGACTTGCTACCCAGCCAGGCTAGCTGAAAAGGCAAGGTCCAGGGGGAACAAGATATACTATCTCAAGTAAACAAGGCAGAGAGTGATAAATAAAGACACCTAATATTCCACTCTGGCCTCTGCATATGCATGTACATAGGACAAACAGGGACAGACACACTGACACACAGAAACACACACACACACACACACACACACATAGACACAGACACACACACACAGAGACACACACACACAGACACACACACACACACAGACACAGACACACACACATACACAAACACACATAGAGACACAGACACACAGACACACACAAACACACACAGACACACACAGACACAGACACACACACACACACACAGACACACACACACACACACACACACACACACACACACACACGCCATGCACATGCCCATTATAGAATCAATTTGAAGACAAATCTCTGCATGCACCTGTCTGGGATGAATTATCATGATTAGGTTAGCTGAAGAGGGAAGACCCAACCTAAACGCATTGAAACTCATTCTCCAGGCTGGAGTCCTAGATGGCACAAAGTGGAAAAAGCTAACCAACAGAACCAACCGAGTACCAGTATTCATCTCCCTCTGCCTTCTAACTGCAGAAACAATGTGCCTGGCTTGCCACCATGGCTTCTCTTTGTGAAGAACTGTACCATGAAACTATGAACCCAATTAGACTCTTTCTCCCTTGACTTGTTTTCTTTTGTTAGTATTGTTTTGTTGTTCACTATATGTGATCAGAGCAACAGGAAAAGTGACTACCTCTTTAATTAAAATTACTGTCCGTGGGGCATAGCTAGAGATCCAGAGGCCCATAGCAACCACTCAGTCTGCTTCTTTCTTGTGCTCGTCATCGCGGTTGTCAAGTAACATGGAAACTCTGTTTGGGGGAGTCTATCATATTTTTAGAAGATGTCTATCACAGTTCACAATGATGGTGTTTGTGTGATGAAAATTATGTGAAACCACTAGGCAGCCCTGTGCAGGTGGCCTGCTCTCTACTTAAAGGTTAAATGGAAGACTATAGTTTACCAACAAAATCTGCTAAATGTGGACATAGAAAAATGGTCTACAAAAAGTGTTAAATCTGGGGCTGGAGAAACGGCTCCACTGTTAAAGGTTAGGCTCACAACCAGAAATGTTAAATCTGCTCAGATTTCTGATGCCACTTACCTACTGTCTTCAAACCCATCTAACTACCTCTCTTCTAAAGATTTATGTGGGCCTCTTCAAACCATCCAGTTCCACAAATCCTGAGAAGCCCTGATGGTGCTTATTAACTTTACAAGACTGTCTGGCTTCACCATGACAGGCACTCACCTGCCAAGGTCAACAAGCCCTACCTTTTGCTTTCCTATTGACTTGGAAATATTCTTTCACATGCCAATTAAACTTCTCTATAACTTCCCAATTACTGAGATTAGAGGCCAGGCCTGGTTATGCTTCAAAACCTTTTTATAGCATTATTGTGTATCACTTTCATCATGGCAGGATTCCTTTTTAAATTTCATGTAAATTCATGTCTTAGAGCTAGACCTACGTGTATATTGCTGTGGTGACTGATCTTCATTATCAACTAGAAAGAATGTGGAGTCATCAAGGAGGCAAGCATCTGGGCATCTCTGTGTAGCATTTCCCACAAGGTAGGAATACCCACTCTGAGTGTGGGTGACACCATCCCATGGGCTGGAGTAGATGCCAAGACCATGGGACTTCCATCAAGGATGTTGAAAAGACAGAGATAAACAGACCCAAGACGGAGGCAAGTTTCCTTCAGATGTCTGGAAGTATTGGCCTAACCAAGAAAGCTGAATCCCAGATGATCCCATGAAGAGCTCCAGATGCTAATCATCGAACTAATCACAGACTTTATGCTTGTCCTGCTGAGTCTTAGGCTTGCATTGGTCAGTCTTTCCTTGCATGCCCACGTTGCTCACCTTTAGAATGGGAATGTTTAATTCATGCCCTTGTATTTTAGAAGTGTGCGACTTATGTTTATTTTAGAGGGACTCAGTAAGGAGATTACTACAAAGTTTCAGAAAAGTCTGTGATGTTAATTCTTTTGAACCTTCCTTGTCAACGTGGTGGCATAAAATTGTCTAGGAGATATACCTCTGGTCATGTTAGTAATAGCATTTCCCATGAACTTTAACTGGTAGGGGAAGACCCACTCTGAATGTAGGCAGTATCACTCCTCATGCGAGGTTCCCAGAGAGACAGAGAACTAAGACAAGAGAAAGCAGAGTTCTTCTTTTTGCTTGCTAGTGACATTCACCATGAATAACCATCTCATTCTACTGCTGCCATGCATTCCCTGTCATGACTGGATATACCCTCAAACTGTCAGCACAGATAAATCTTTCCTGAAACTGCTTTTCTTAAGTCTTTAGCACAGCAACAAGAAAAGTAACTAATGATAACACAATTGATTTTATAGCTGTGATTATTAATGTCTCCCACTTTATTCTATCTTATAACAATTACTGTTGTATATTGTAGTCAACCATTAGGTATTTCTCACAGTAAAGCAATGAACCTCAAAATATGTGGCAGATCTTAATCATATTCATATTCCAGAATTTTTCCAGGGAGAAAACATTTGGCTTAGTTAAATAAGAAGAATTTGTATGAAAACAAAATGTCATAAGTTATTTAATTTGTGTGGATGTTTATGAAAAAGTGGCTATTGAGATCTAGCTCTAATAAATAAATATATACTGAGCATAGTAGCTCATGCTTGTAACATCGGCTTGTAAGGATGAGGTAGGAGGAGGGACATAGCTTCCAGGCCAGGCTGAGCTACAGAGTGAGACACAGTCTCAAATAACACTAAAAGAAAATAAAACAGAAACCAAGAACATAAATACAACTCAGTCATGTTGGAGGAATTATAAACTCACAACCAAAATTTTAGTTTATCTGGGAATAGTCTCATTCAATGTCCCCTTCCTAAATCATGATTTAGTCCTTCTTATCGCTTATTTTCATTCATAGCCATAGCCTGGGAGAAGTAAGAACTGAAAACAATGTAGAGGCTAGAGTGACTTATAGGAAAACACACTCTTCAACCTGCAATAATAATAACAGAAATGAGGCTAGTGCTATCCAATCTCACTGGTGGTCAAAGTAGGATTGTAAATCTACTAAGAGCAATTGATTCAGTTATTATCAAATGCTAAGACACCTTGATATTAAAATAAAAAATATTTTGAAGATGTATCAAAATCATCTCATGGGTAATGAACTTGCGGGTATTTAAAAAGAAAAAAACAGGTATATGTTGGAAAAGCAAATATCTAAGAGTCCAAAACCAGTTGAGAGAGCAGTTGTGTTCTATGGAGTTTGGAAGAAGATCTTGGTAAACTGTTGTGATATGTTAAAATCTACATCTTTCAAAATATGCTTGTCATAGAGGCCTTCTCATAGTTCCCAAAGCATATTTAAATTGCAATATTATAGAGTTTTAAGTGAATGAAGATGATTTTCACAAAAACTGGCTTATTCAATTGACATGTATTAATTTGAAGCTGAGAAATCTTTATTCATATTTAAGAGAGAAGATGTGTTTTATAAGTGTAATCCAAGGAGGGGAAGATATAATTATTTGATGGAGATGATCTAAAAAATTACATTCTCCTTTAAAACATAGCTTGAGATCATAACACACCATATTCTCAGGAAGAGTCCAGATACATTTAACACAAAAGTAATCATGGCCAATCCACAGAAAATTTTTTTATCTACATACAACCCCAGATGGAATTGTTCATATCATAGAAAAGAGTCATTTCAGGCCAGAAGGAAAACACAGGCAATAGATAATCTCACACCAGCAAATCCCAAAGGGAAATGTACACACACTACCAACAACAACAACAAAACAACAATAACAACAAAAAAATACCATGAATTAACAATCACTGGTCATTGTCCATTTCTTTTAGATTTTCCAATTTTGTAAAGTACATTATTTCACAAAGTCAGATTTTGTAGGCAGAAGTCATGAAGACTTTAGATAAACAGCCAAAGGAAAAAGAAAAACCTATTCTTCAGATTTAAGAGTTTTGGAGTAAAAATGCATCTATTCTAAAAGATGCACCTAAGTCCATATACATATTAGGCTAAGTTGTGAGAGGTGCGTATTTTTTTCTTTTTTATTCCATGTATGTGTATGTGTGACATGCACATTGTATATATGCATGCTTAGGAGTGTGTGGGCACATGTGCACGTCCACATATGTTGCTCTAGTTTGCTTCCTGTTGCTGTGATAATCACCATGACCAAAAGCAACTTAGGGGAAGAGGGGTTTGTTTTAACTTATACATCCAGGTCACAGTCCATCACCGAAGGAAGTCAAAACAGGAACTGGAACAGAAGCTGTGGAGGAACACTAGGTTACTCACTAGCTTGTGCTCAGTCATCATTCCTATACAGCCCAGGCTCACCTGCCTAGGGACTGTACTACCCACGGTGGGCTAAGCTCTCCTGAAACCATTACCAGTCAAGACTATCTCTCACAGACATGGTCAAAGGCTAATCAGATTGGAGCCATTCAATCAAGGTTCCCTTTTCCTGGGTGACTCTAGGTTATGTCATGTTAACAATAAATACTAGGACACATGTTAAGGACAGAGCTTCACATCTGTAAGTCTTCCTCAATGGCTCTCCACTTCATTAATTGATGAAGGGTCTCTGGGTTGAATCCAGAGCTGTCCCATAAGGCTAGTCAGCTTCTTCAGGATGACTCTTGTCTGCCTTCTGAGTGCTTGAATGACAACCAGGCTGCTACACCCAGCCAGCATTGATATCAGTGCTGGGGCTTCAAACTGCATTCCTCACACTTGTACAGCCTATGAGATTTTAGTCTTTCAATTTTTTCAGAGTTTACAGTTAGGGTGGTTCAGAGAAATTAAATCACTAAAAAATATGCAAAGATTTATAAAATAGTTTATTATGGGAAATGGCCCACACAATTGCAGGAGCAGAGAGGTCCCTCCCAGGAGCTCTCATTACATGCTGGAGAACAGGGGAGATAGTGTTATATATAATAAAGTCCTAGTCTGAAGACCTGAAAACAAGGGATGCTAACAAAGTAATTCCAAATGTGCAGCCTCTATAATGGCTGTGCCTTCCCTGGGTGGCATTATGCCCACCCACACTGGGATGAAAGTAGATCTGCTTTACTGGGCCTGCCTATTTAAATGCTAATATCTTCTAGAAACGCCCTCACAGACACAAAGAACCAGAAATGTTTTACAAGCTATCTATGTATCTCTTAAGCCAGTCAGGCTGGTACTGAAAATTAGCCATCATAGTCTGATGAGCAAAGCCAGGCATGATGGCTCAAGCCTATAATCTAAGTACTTGGGATGCTGAGGCCACAAGCTGTCTTGGGCTACATAAAGAGACACTGCTCAAGTGGTAGGTTGTGCCACTACCTCCAGGATTGCTCCCTCCCCGACATCTCTTTTCAGAATGAATCATGAAGACACTGAAAATTTAGGGCGGGGTGCGTGGAAAAGGTCTTTCTTTTGGCTTCTGATGTAGCTGCTGCAAGCTACACCACATTTGAATGGCTATTGTTGCTTCTCTTTCCTTAGAGTTTGGTCTTTCCAACTGTCATTTTGTTGGACACCTCCCCTCATAGTGATGGCTGATATTGTGAACTTGGCAGTAGCTGGCTTCACAGAGGAGACCAAACTCTGAGCGTGACTGAACACATATGTATATTAGATTAGATGAAATGGGAAGATCCACTGTAGGAGTCACCCGCCCTGTCCCATGGGCTCCAGGGCGGAATACAAAGAAGAAAGTGAACTGAGCCCCAGGACTAAACTCTCTCTACTTCCTGATCACCCATGCCATGTGATCTATTGCCTAGTGTTCCTGTCTCACCCTGATGGACTGGACCACAAGAACCCCTTCTTTCCCTGAGTCACTGTTCCTGGGTAATATTATCACAGCATGAAAACGACCGAATACACACTCAGTACATTTTATTCTCTCCTCTGGCAAAATTTCCTGAAGCTAGAGAGTTCAGAAAAAGGAGGCTGTGGGGCAGCTTAATGATAGCCAGGAAAGGAGTAAGTACACTGATGGCTTCCTCCTGATCCATCTGCCTCACACTGCATTACAGAAGGGAATTAGTGTTTAGTCTCTCAAAAAATGGAGCTGAAAATGGAGTTAAAGAAAAAAAGTGGTGGGGTGTTTGGCTTTCACCTTTCATTTCCCCCATGGATGTGCTTTTCAAAAATGGAAATATAGGAGAACATCAATTCTATGTTCATCATTAGTAAATGGACCTAATTTAGAACAATGGTGGCATTCATATTCCAACTGTAGTGCCAGTTAAGAGCATTATATTTGGTACTTATTGACTATACTATATTATTCCAATATATTACTATCTTATTTGATTCTCATAATAGTCTACTATAGAAACTAAGACAAATGGCTTTGTTTCCACTTTTAATTCAGCAGTTTAACTTCTCAAGTTTCTAATAGGATGAAATTAGAAGCTAGATCTAAGGTCCTTGAAATATTTATTCAAGAGCTGTTATTATTTGGAAAAAAATTAGCCAATGAATCCTAGTTTATCATCTCAAGAGAAAACAACAGGCAGTTTCATAAGCTGTGAATGCAATGCATTTTACAAATACACATTTGTCTCTTTAAAATTTAATACCTTATACTAAATAAGGAATTAGAGATTTATCTTTCCAAAATGAGACAGCATCAACAATCAAGCCATGCAGATGGCAAGCATACTTTTTGGAGGACTATATAAGACTCTATGAAAGATAATGTCATATGTAACTATGGACATCTTTTAGTATATATGATTTCAGGAAAGAAGTCCTAAGAAACTGATTGCATCTAGGCAGCTCTCTGTGCTAATAGTAGAATTGAAGTTTAAAGAAGGAAGGTCAGAAGCAAAGTGTGAGGAGGGGATGAGAGGCCAGTGAGGAGAATGGAAGATTGCATACTCTTCAGGCCTTCGCTAACCTCCTGGATTTAACGAGAACCCAGCTTTGAATACAACAAGGTCTGAAAAGGGTGTAATTGAAAAGTTTATCAATTCAATGAGCAATGAATACCAAAAAATCCAATCTGGCTGTTTAAGGGTATTATCCTTACCGTATAGAGAAATCAGAAAGATGTTCCAGATCTGGGATAGTTGTTATGTGGTGTTATTGATGAACTAGCCTCCTTCAGTTAGCAGCTCTGCCAGGGTTCACATGTGAGCATCACCCTCAAGGCCACAAAGGGGTGTTTCATCAGTCTACAATCTGCCACGGGCTACTTTGAGCACCACGTGGAAACGGATGTTTCAAACGCTGCTCTTTGAGGATTCTGTGGGGCAGAACAGTATGAGAGAAATTGCTGTAGAGTGTGCCTGCCACATTGTGTTAGGCTCAAGATCTTTCTAGAGGAGGATAAATCTGAAACAAATCCTCCAAGATAGGTCTAGAAAAGGTGAGACTATAGGACATGGAAGTTAACCACAAAAAAAAAAAAATGTGCAGGGTGAATTTTGGGTTTCTCCTTGACAATGTAAAATTTTATCAACTAGAGTGGACCCAAGTAATAGTCAAAGTCAGGAAAACTGATGCATTCACCTCAGTGTACAAGAGGTGCTTGAGAAATGTTTATTAGGTAATAGGTTAAATGCTATTCCTTCTTCTGAAAAGGTCAATTGCTTATTTAAGTCGAGCCTTTATTTTGCAGAATTGCTCATGTTTGAAGCAAATTCTTAGTTTGATAACAGACTAAAGAGGTAAAGCTTGACAGCGTCCCCAGCCCACCCCAGTGCCCATCACTAGAATTAAGCCTGAAACCTGCTCTAACAGGAGCCATTAGCTTTACAAATTTGACAAGCATATTATCTGCCTGGTTTACTCCTTGATGGAACATTTCTAGAAAATACCTGTCCTCAAACCATCCGTTATCTGCACGGCTGTTACCTTACTTTTAATCACCTTTAGAAAGAAGGAAACTGTCGTAATAAAGCTGAGGCTTTTGTGATGAGCTGGACAAAACCTGTTGTTTCTGTGACAGACAACTCATGTGAATGACCCACACATGAGCTGCTGAAAATGAACTAGGCACATGGTGTATGAGAAAGAAATGTGCTCTTTTTTTGAGAAAATGAAATGTATAGTTCTAACTTGAGAAATAATCTGGACAAGATGAAAGATTTTCTTTCTAAAATAAATAAATAAGCTGTGAGGACATCATATGATTTAGCTCTCAAAATGAAAAAATCATCAATGACTATATAATGTGTTTTTTTTTTGTTTTTAAAGGTATTGTTGTCCTTTAAGGAAGATTTTTAAATACTATGTAGGCATACACAATGATTTGATTTAATACATTTGCATTTGGGGATCTCAACTTCATAGCTTAAATTTTCCTAGGTGCAGGGGTGGGGGAGAAATGTGATGTTCCTAGGACCCATCCGTGTAGGAAGAGGGGTCCCCACCACTATTATCCCACTTGTCAATCTTACAGTCAGTATGGTAGGGGACAGGCAGTTAATAGAAGGATAGATCAACCATTGGCTACAGAATCTCCAAGGAAGAAGGGCTTTAGGACCATGCAGTTAAGATCCAACCTGGACCTTCATCATCTAGCCATGTGCTGAATACTAATGGCAATGTCTTTGAAGGCTTGGCATTATTATAAGAAATAACAATGTGGGCAAAGTACTCAGTAGAAAATCTGGCACAGCACAAGAAGAGCCTTTCCTCCAGGGTGTTTTTAGATTAGCTGAAAAACCATCACATCAGCTTGTTTTCCTTCTCCAACGAGGTTCTCGGGGAAAACTCCCTCTCTAAATGGCAGCTGTGATTTTTGCCACCTTCCTACTGGGAATTCTCAATATTCTTGTTTGTATTTCGCAAGAGTTTTCAACTTCCATGGGGAGGAAGTGTTGTGAAATTACTATTATTATCTAACTCCTGTTTTCATCGGGACAAATTTCTCTGTAAGTGTTATTCATAGTTTCTGTAAAAGCCAAACACAGAATGTTACCTTGGAGTGTTAATGAACCCTTAAAAAAATCACCCAGAATTGATTCTGCAGTGAGGAAGAAGCAAAGCAAAACAAAAGACCATCTAGAAGGAAAATCAGAATGAGCATACTTGTCGATTTTTTGAACCCTTTAAATGTCTCTCAAGATGATCTTAAAAATAAATTATTGACTTAATCCATTTCCTTAGGAATGAGTTCATCCAAAGCCAGTCCATCTCTATTGCACCTTCTTGTGCAATAAACATGAATAAAGGCACTACTGGCCTCCAAAAAAAAAAAAAAACCCAGATGATATCACCAAGGTTTACTGTCAGCTACAATCCACTTCTTCATCCATTTTCCCACACGTGTGGGTGTGTTTCATTATAATACTTACAATTTACCATCATGATTATGCTCTATTCAGTGGTCTCTCTCTTAATTTCAACCCACTAACTACCTTAAACTCACATCTGTGTCAGAGAACCTAATGGTATTCATAGTAAAAATAAACATAGTCCCTGCTCATTTATGCACTGAATCAAGTCAGCCCAAAGATCAGTGCAATTATCTAATGTAGGTCAACTCTAAAAGCCACCTCCTTATGACAGGCAAAAGTCAATGTTAAGGTGAAAAGGAGTGTCAGGTAGAAAACAGGACAAGAAGGCATTCTGTTGAACATGACCAAGAACCCTGAGATGTGCAGGGTCCAAAGCTTCTTTCTGTTCTTACTGCACAGAAACACATTCCTTTCTAGAGCACGGGTTCTCAGAAATGATTACTGTATTAAGATTTTGTCCTGGCTGATGTATCTTCATCCTCCAACGCCTACCACAGTATCTGACGAAAGGTGGGTACTCAATATACACTGAAATATGACTACTGCAATAACTGGTGAGCCCTGGGACTTTGTAAAGATAATGAAATCAGATGATTAACATGGGTGGTGTTTCTTCTCTCCTCCTCCCTTAGGGAGCACTGTAAATTCATTCCAGTTTCTATTCAGTTCTTACCTCCCACAAGGAGGTCCTGCAAAACCACACTTCAAACAAGTTCCTTCCCCCCTCTCTTTCCTTCCTCTCCACTGAACTAATTCATGTTACTCATCTAATAATACCCTTTCTTTTTTACCAGAGTTTGAGCATGCTGTATGAAAGACCATCTTCTTCCTGTTTAGCCATTGTATCCAATACCCACAACAATATTGCTTAAACCTGACTACCTACTGGCAACACAGAGATCAACTCAAGCAAGAAAAATCAAATCAAAATCTCCACGGCAGTAAGTCTAAGCACTGTAACCTCATGGTTTGATGATCTAATAAGTAATTGTAATTTGTAGACAGGTTTGTGAATCTCTGACCTATGTTACTTACACATGTTAGTGAATGAGTGAATGAGGAAGTGTGGTTGAATAGAACTTGCTGTTCGTTGCTCAGGATTGATTTTTGACAGAGAGATGTCTCTGCTTAGTTCAGCTTTAAATAATGATGGGTTAAAGTAGAAGTTTCATTCCTTAACCACCACTGGTAAAGCTGTTCACAATAAGCCAGAACCATGTTATTGGACTAGTAGGTCCATGGCATTACAGAACCAGAGTGAGTAAAACACTCACCATATACTGCGTTTGAAAAATGGGAAATGCCAGCCACTGAGACAAAGTATGTGTACACACACAATACTCAGAGCCACTGGAACACAAAATCTTTTTCAAAATTTTCTTGAAACCAATTATTTTCCTCTGCCTTCTCTCAGTAAACAACTCCTTCTGCTCCATAGCCTTCAGGGGAAGAAATATTCATGTTGATTATATCGTGTTCTTCAGTGAGCTTCTTGGTCAGATGGATTTACTCCTGTATTTTCTACATCGTTCTATTGCTCACTCTGATTCAGCAGCTACCAGAGAAAGCACTGGAAGTTATGTCAAAGCTGCCAGTGTAAAAGATGATCAGATGTTCTTTGTGGTACTCATAATTACCCTTAGTCTTCCCTTCAGCCAGAGAACAACCAAAGCAAAGTGCTTCTTAGCAGTATATATTTGCTGGAAGTTAGCAACTCCTTTCTTTACAATATCTTCTCCCTCCACCATCACTATCAGTGTCTGGTACTAGAGTATGTGGGTTTCTTCAAGATTTATTTCATTCATCACTGGCAGAAGATGGAGGTTGTGCATTTCTTGTAAGTACCAGTAGAGTCCAGAGAAAGGTGTTGGATCCCTGAAGTTTGAATTACTGGACGTTGTGGCCAGCATTACATGGGTGTGGGTATCCAAACTCAGGTCTTCTGGAAGAGCAGTACATGTTCTTAGCCACTGAGTTATTACTTCAGAAATGTTGACTTTTTAAGATATTTTTGATATTATAATACATTTCTATCATTTCTCCTTCCTTTCCTTTTCCCAAACCCTCCCATCACTGCCCTTGACCTCTTTGACATTCATGGGTTTTCCTTTGTTTTTAACACACACGCACACACACACACACACACACACACACACACACACACACACACACACACCACACACACCTAAAACATATAAATACAACCTGCTCAGTCCATATAATGTTACTTGTATGTATGTTTTCAGGGCTGGCCATTTGGCATTGGATAACCAGTAGGTGTGTTCTTCCCAGGGGAAGACTATTCCCCTGGCTCTCAGAATTCTTTAGATGCCTGTAGTTCTTTGTCTGGGAATGATGCTTGCTGGCTTTCCCCCATTCCATGGTAACACCTCTATCATCTTTATTCAAGTCTGAGATTTCATGTGTGCAGCTTTTAACATTTCTAGGAGATACAATCTCACAGCAAAGTCGTTGTTCCTCTGGCTCTAATAATCTTCCTGACTCTTCTTCTGCAATGATCCAGAAGCCTTTGGTTCAGAAGTTGTGTTATAGAGATGTCAGTGAGGTCTGGGTTCAACAAATCTGCATTTTGATTGGTTGTGGTTTTCTGTAATGGTCTCTGTTACCAAGAGAAGTTTCCTTGGAGAGGAATAAGAACTATTTATCTGTTGGTATAAGGATACATATTTAAAATACAGTTAAGGACTGCGCTGGTTTAGTAAAGTGGCGGTTGGTTGTAGGGTCTCCTCCAAGACCTATATGGATTTTGACAAGGATTGTTTTGTTTGGTTTTCAAGTCACTGAAATGCTACAAGAAATGGGTAAGTACAATATATAGTAAAAGAAGTATTTCTTCTAATGGAATACAAATGTGAAACATGCTTTGGGTTACTTATTACAAGGTCAACAATTTCTGTAGCGAGAATGATTTGATTCTCAATAATAGTCTTGTTTCAGCAAGTTGCTTTGCACTGTGTTTGCCAAAAGGGTAACCGTGTAGTGAGGAACTGCTTTTCCTTGAATTATGTAATTACAGACACACATTGTGGACGGGAAATCTCTTACCTTTAATGTCACTTTTTCCCTCCACTTGGATGATTATCAACCATAGTAGAATCACCTTCTAATACCACGTGAATCCATGATGTTGCTATTTCCCACAGGATAACTGATCACAGTGAGATAATTGTAGCTAATCTTCTATTTCTATAGCTACTGTAAGGTGAACAAGGGGACCAAGTGGATCTGGCTTTATGGATAGGATGTAAAAGCCTACTACTACCCAGGCAATGCTTAATGAGTTGTCTCAATTATGCAGATCAATACAACTATAATGATCCCTTAAGACTAAGACTAAGATGCCATTAACTAGATGGTTGAGGGTAATATAAATATGACCTGCCAAATATTTAGAGGCTGAAGTTGAAACCTGAGATATCAGCTGTGTTGCAGGGCTCTCTGCTATCTTCTGGTGGCTGCTGGCAATCCTAGTGTTCCTTGGATAATCACGGTGTCATTCCAGTGTCTGTCTGCATCATCACCTGGCGGTCTTCTCTGTGTCTATATTTTGTCTCCTTCTATATTTATTTTAATCATTGGTACTAGGGCCCACCATGCCTCTGTATGGCTTTATCTTTATTATTACACTATGAAGATCCCACTCTGAAATAAGGTCATATTTTTAATAGCAAAGATGAATTTTTGCATACCACTTCCACAGTAAGACTGGTTATTTCTTTCATTACCATCAGCTTCACTCTGCTTCTTACAAAGTGAAATAGATTTTCTAACACTGGGTTATAATGCTGTGTTTTCCACCCTTACATCCACCACCCCCAAGAGTAAAGGACAAAATGTATGTAGAGAAAAGAATGTTAGCTTCAAAACACTTCTTTATAATATTATGGCATTAATTTTTTTCAAGAAGATGTTCTCATTTCCTTTTTCCTACTTAGAAGAAACCAGATGTTTGTCCATTTCATACTTGAGTGGCAGTGGCAAACAATGTTTTCTTGTGCACTTATGCTGTAACAAAGGCAGTGTGTCATAAAACAACAGGAGTGTCTTAGTTACTTTTTTGCTACTGTGATAAAATACCATGAGCAAGTCAATTTAGAAGAAAGTTTCTTTGAGTTCAAGACGGGGAGTCCTTAACGGTGGAGAAGGCACAGCAGGTGGCTCGAGCAGGGCCTTGAGAGATCATGATCTCAACCAAAAACATGAAGCAGGGAGCAGAGAGTGGACTTCAAGTTGGGCAAGGTTATAAAGTATCAAAGCCCACTCACAGTGACAGACTTCCTCTAGCAGGATCTAGCTCTGGATAGTTCCACAGCCTCGATAAATAATGCCACCAACCAAGAGCCAAGGGTTCAAACATGTGAGTCTAGAGAGGACACTTCTTATTCAACCCACCACAGAGGGTGAGGCGAGGTCAGGCTCCCACACTTGGTATTCTGGTCTTCTAATGCGAGTATACTAGCAAGATATCTGATATAAAGAAAGGAATATTATCATTTGCACTGCTAAGTTATCTTGGCATTTTGAGTGTTTTCCCCTCAGCCTTTCCTTGCTTCTATGCAAATAATAGTGTTGTCTTGGTAACTGGCATACTAGGAGACTCTCCATACAGGTCCCTATCTCTCCCTATCTCTGCATCCTACCTTTCCTCACTCACATTTGCTAAATAGAAAAAAAGGTCCTGCTCTATCTCATTAGCAGTTAACAGAAGTGAGAGATAGAGAAATATAACAAGTGAACCATATGGTGAGTAAATAAATTCCAGACCATGGGAATATCTCCAGAACTGATAATTGTATTTCTTCAAGAAAATAAAAGGGTATCCCGGAATTTAAAGGAAATGCTAGGCTCTTAGAATGCAAGTTAAATAAACTGGATAGATGAGAACACTAGCAAAATATTTGATATGAAGGGAGAAATATTACCATTCTTGTGTGACAATTCTGTGATGTTATTTTATTTTAAGAGTTTTACGCTGAGATACAATGAGATGACAGTGTCTAAGTAGTGCTTCCGAATAAACTAAATGTGGGAACGGATGTAAATATTGAAGCAAGAAAAGCCATGGCCCTCTATTAATGAACGCTGAAGCTGGATAATGAGCACCTGAGTTTACTTTTTTTTAACTTTTCCTTCTATACTTTCTCTTCAACATATATGCAATAAAATTCCCATTAAAGTTTGATTCAGCTATGCTTTGCTATCATGACATAAACTTAAAACTAAATTTCCATTTAGAATAACTGTCTATGGTTCTTTTAGGGTCACTAAATTATCAAAGTAACAAATTATTTTAGCAAATGGCAGTCACTCAAATAGACCTTGAATAGTGTACTACAGTACTATTTCAATAGCCTATTGTCTGTTTGAATAATTTCCTCTTCCTATTTATTCAGTTTTTGAATATTCTCCATGATTTAATATACCTAGGGACAGTTCTAGGTGCCAAGGAGACAACAATGAACTACATAGTCCCTGTCCTGAACAAGCTTATAAACTTTAGGGTAAAATGATATGAAACAAAGAGATGATAATTGGATTCGTGGTAAGTGTTATGAAGTGAAAAGTACCACATGCAATAAAAATGTACCAAAGACCATCTTAATTTGCTCTCTGAGCTGGTGTGGGCACCCAAGAGTTCTCAGAGCAAATCATTCCTGAGTCTTACCTTCAGTAGAAATGGGAAACCATAACAGAGTTTTGAATAGGTACTGCATCATGACCCATTCTTCACAATCATAAACAACTCAAGCTTAGCAGCAGTAGTCAGAAGTTAAGTACATGGTCTCATTTTGGTGCAGAAAGCCTGGACTCAGGGATTAGTTTTGCCCCTTCCCCTAAGCATTGATACCCTCCATGACCACATCTGTGATACAGTGAGGCAAAGGTTTCTCTCTGGGAATTATTTAGGAATAAATGGTATGATCCACAGCAAGGGTCTTGAAAAATGGGACCCATTTTTAACACAAGAAAAGACATGAACTTGAACCACCAAAAGAAATCCCAAGAGTTTGATTAATGATGAAAGGAAAAACCACATTTCCTTTCCATTAACTATACTTCTTTTGGAAATCAATAGTTAACTTCTGGAAGTCCATAAAACTATAACCAATCTTTCAAAAATAAAAATAACAAAGTTTTAAATGGATGATTAATGTGAAATATTGCTAGGTTTAAAGGCTAATAACACTTCTGAAGAATCTTCCTTCTGTTCACAAGCTATGTACATTGCTTACTAACAAGAGCATCAATGTATCTGAAGTACATTATAGCATCAAAGAATCCAGCCCCAGCATCACCTTCCTAACTTCACAGGCAGCTTCTGCCCAGCCAATAGCTGTGAAAACTATAGCTTGGCTACATTCCAGGTTAAACGTGTGCAATGCAGCTCCCACTTAAATATCCCACATTGTATAGCTCAGACATTTTCAGGTTTTCATAAAGACTCTAATTCTTTTTTTTTTTGGATTTTTTAAAATTAGAAACAAGATTGTCTTACATGTCAATTCCAATTCCTCTCCCTCCCCTCCTCCCCTGCCCCCCTCCAACTAACCCCCTACCTATCCCATACCCTTTCTGCTCCCCAGCGAGGGTGAGGCCTTCCGAAGGGGGTCTTCAGAGTCTGTCATATCCTTTGGGATAGGGCCTAGGCCCATCCCATGTAAGACTCTAGTTTTTATTCATTAATACTACAAAGGGGGGGGACACTTCTGAGACTTTCCTGGACAATTCTAGCTTCTGCGAACCCCATGACAAGATAAAGAAGTACTTTTCGTTGTTTCTTTCAACATTTCATAGATGTTGATGTATAGCTAAGTGTTAAAGCACTCACCTGGCATGTGTGAGGATGTAGATTCAATACACAGCACTATAAAAATGAGAGATTGACCAACATTAAATTGTCTTAGTAGCAGCTACCATTTAGAAGTCTTATTTCTTTTCTTGCTGTGTAACAGCTTTTAGTGTTGTCCCATGCCCATATTCAGTCTAAAGCTGAGCAGCAATGAGTAACTGCTTTTGTCACTGGAGCCTGCCAGGCAGCACTTGGACATGGCTAAATCACAGCTCAGGCTCCATAGAGAGGAGAGAACACTGCCCCGTCAGAAGGCAGTTGACTTGAAAGCTCTGGTTGCAATTGATGCTGTGATTTCTATAACCCTTTAACTGATGATGAGACTCTTCTTATGTCTTTCATTAACTAAAGGAAATGAACTGAATGGGAGATCACAGCGCTAGCATGTTACTGAAAGCCAAATCTATATTTTATGCAGTTTGCAAAATGCTAACGAGAAAGAAAGGACATTCACTTTCTAGTGTACGTCAGACCCTAACCTTCCCTTCAGTGTGTTATGTTTGATTATTAGACTTTGTTTTACAGCTGTTGTAGTTTTTGGTGGGGTCTTTTGAGACAGGGTTTCTCTGTATTGCTTTGGAGGTTGTCCTGGAACTCACTCTATAGATCAGGCTGTCCTTGAACTCATGGAGGTCCATCTGCCTCTGCCTCCCAAGCGCTGAGATTAAAGGTGTACGCCACCAATGGCTGGCTATGCTGTTGTAGATTTTTTAACAGAAAAAAAAAATAGCAGAATCCCCATATGTCCTACCTTTTACATTAATATGGTAGACACATTATTATTAACTAAAGTTGTTATTTCCCTGTGTCAACCCTAATGAGCACTTTCTGTTTCAGATTCCAATCCATGCTCCCACAATGCATTTACTCATCAGATTGCCTCAGACGTCTCTGAGTTATGACAGTTTCTCAAACTTTTCCTTGTTTTTGATGGCCTTAACAATTCTGAATGCTGGTGGAGTATTTGATAGGATGCTCATCTTTTGGAATGTGATGTTTTTTTTTCTAATAAATCCACTGGCAGTGCGAGCTCTAGAAAGGTAGATCACAAAGATAAAATGTCGATAATATCAGGCCCAAGGTACATACTCTGCACACAATTTATGACTGTGGATACACTCTCTATCACCTGGCTCAGACATTTTGTCACGCTTTTGTAGTAAAAAACCTAACTTTTTTTTCAACCCTGAATATTTTAGAAAGAAGCCAATATTTGCAGCTCATATTTAAGGGTTATGAATGTTCCCACTCCCCAAAAGTGCAATATTTGCATAAATAATTTGAAACCATTCTTCATGGAATTGAGGTTTCTTTGTTATGACTTAGTAATTTCTTCAATGACTCATCTATACATGTGTAGATCCATTGAGATCTCTTTTATACTTTGGTATATAATTCAGTACCACTTGATTTTATTGCTCCAACTGTTGCAGTTTTTGTTACTTCGGACTCCTTTAGCTAGCCCTTTTCCTCTGGCATTGGTATATTCCAACAATGCAAAATTTGTTTTGCCTATTTGTTTAGCCCTTTTTTTTTAGTTTCCAGGGTGGGAAGAATCTATGGCTTTCCATTTTATATTTCCGGTTCCAGCTCCAGAAGGAGCCATGTCTCTCAGAGTCCTGGTTCCTGTCCCTGACAAATAATGTGAAGAACTAAAATCTATGTGGTTGGATGCTTGTTGATCCTGAAGGGTTAATTCTTTTAGAGCCACCAGACATCCAAAATTCCTCTTACTCTTACCCATATTCAGATTGCATATTTGGTTGCTACTCTGGCATTGAAGATGTTAATTTTTTTCCTCTGGATCTAGATTATCTCTCCCCGGCTTTCTAACTTGGAATAACCTTGTTGAGATTCAGTTGTCACAGAAGGAGGTCTGATTATACCCCCAATGCAAGATATTATGGTGAAAATTGTCACACCAATCTTTGCATGGGCTCTCTCCATTAATACACACCTCCCTGGTTCATTTCTTGCTGTAGATTGGATACTGTGATGGTTTGTTTTGTTTTAAGCATCAACTTGCCACAGCTTAGAAACCTGAGAGTAGGGCCTCAATCAAGGAATTGTCTAGATCAGGTTGGCCCACTGGCATATCTGTGGAGGAATAGTCTGGATGGTAGGATCGAATGTAGGAAGATCCAGGGCACTGAGGGTGGCATCGTTTCATAGGCTGGGCCCTGAATTGTTGAAGAATGGCAGGAGAAAAGCTAGGTGAAGAATTGAGAAGGTGGCACAGATGACTTCATTTCTCTTATTGTGACTGTGAGTGTGACAAGATGCTTAAGTTCCTGCTTAGACTACCCCTCAATGATGGACTGCAGACTCAAATTGTAAGCTAAAGAACCCTTTCTTCCCCAAAGTTGCTTTGGCTGTGGCATTTTATCACACCCACAAAACTGAAAAGATCTCTCTCGCCCTCTCCCTCTCCCCCCTGTGTGTGTGTGTGTGTGTGTGTGTGTGTGTGTGTGTGTGTGTGTGTGGTCTAGATCTGCCTCATTTTCACATATTTCACCACACATTTCCAAACCGTCTTATTATTGACACTGTGGACTGAATCATGCTTTATTGTGAAGGATTTGTGCTACATGAGGTATGTATCTGTTATGACATCTACCCAGTGGATACCAATAGCCTCTTGTTGTAGCAATAACTCCAGACATTCCCAGATGTTCTCCAGAGGCAAAGCCATCTTGAATTGAGCTTCACTGTCTTAGTACTGGAAGTTTCTTCCAGATCCTTTGTGACCCATGTACCTCCCAAAATGGATATGCTCCAAGAGCACAGACTTTGTGGCATTGAAATTTATACGAAACTGGCCCACTGCCTGCCTGCTTATAATCTCAGAGTTTAACTTTTCTATATTACGTGGGCCAATGACTGAAATGATCCTAGATGTGAATGCCTCATTTTCTTCATCCTGGTACTTGTCATACTGAACCCATGACTCCAATCTCTTCTCATAGTTCTCTCTATCTCTGTATCTGTCTGTAAACTCTTCAGTCGTGTGAGTTCCTAACTACCGATGAATATACCTAGACATAGCTGCAACATGCAACTGTTGGGTCCAATGATTTTTTTCCAGTTTTCTATGTTAAAGAAATCTCAAAGCATAAAAAGAAACTTCTTAAAAGATCAACAACAATGAAGAACAAGGAGAAGGCAAGTTTAAGTTCTCTTTGCCAAGATCTCTTTAACAACGTCAACTGGAATGATATCATAAGCTTTTATAGTTAATGCAGGTCTTTGCTCAGAAGTTTGTAAAGAACAATTTGGAAAGAATTTTCCCAAACCTTGATTTTTTTTAAACTTTTGGGAAATCTTAACCCTGTGATTATGTGAATATAGAGGAACAAAGGCTTAAAGGAAGATGAAAAGACTCACTTTTTTGTTCTGGTGTCTTATTCTCTGGCTCTGCATTTCATCTACATACATAGTAGGCAGTTCACTGAATTCATTATCACCTGCATCTATAACTTCCATGTATAGGCACCTCGGGTCACCTTCCACTCTACTTTGAAAACACTGTCCCCAACTCCAGATGTGGTAAGCCCAAGGTGAAATCTCACTGCTCCAATTTTAGCCATATGGCTTTAGTATGTGTGGTATAGCCAGGCTACCATGGTGTTATAAAACAAAACCCCTTTTAACAAGTCAGTCCATCCGAAATGTTTAGACACTATGCCTGGAAAGAGGTCTTTTCCTTTTTATTGAAAATTAAGCCTATATAAATAAACCTGTGTTAAGAGAAGACCACAAAAGCTCCCAGTAACCTTCTCTGTGCATTTCTCTCTGTGTGTCTCTCCCTATATCCCTCCTTCTTATTTCTCCTCCTTCCCTTTCTTTTTCTCCCTCTTCTAGGATATTCTTCCACTGGGTTTCCAACCCTGTAACTGGAAGTGTTCTAGTTATCCAATGACTAATATATGTTCTTTATTCCATTGCTGAAACATACAGTCAAGCAACACATTTACAAAGCAAATTATCAAGGTCAACATGTGTGAAAACTGTACATTTCATTAGCCCATCCCAGAAGTGGCAAACTCAATGTGAAATTTTAAAAAATTACATTTAGCATTAAACATATATTCAGAAACACTGAACACGTGTTCACAGTTAACAGTGACTTGTTTCTGGTAAGACCCATTCCTACCTGTAGCTAAGGTTCTGTTTTTAAACCTCTTATTGTTGTAACTTAAGAAAAGCAGCTCAAGAGGAAGACATCATGCAGCAGGGTTCAAGCAGAGGGTTTTTTTTTTTTAATTAGGGAAAGGGATCATAAAAGAGGGAAAGGGAAAGGGAGAGACCAGCCTTCAGGCACAGGAGGGGCAGGAGAGAAGAGATGGAGAGAGAGTGAGGGAAAGAGAGAGAAGATAGGAAGTGGGCAGGGCCCTTTTAAAAGGCAACATAGTGAATATGCATAGGTGGTGCGCTTAGTGACTGCAGCTGAGGGCATATCCTGCCAGAACCCCAAGGACAGGCCAGTAGAGATGCCTGAATACTAACACTTATCACTAAACACAATAACCATAATTTCAATTTCCTTTAGCAAATATTTTGTATTATGGATTAATAAATCTTTATTAGCTTTTAAGAATTATTTTGAATTTATTTTGACTATGCCATACTGTTTGTTTGATGCCAAAATTGAAACAATTGCATGTCTATTGTATATCTGTAGGAAGATAGTGAAATAATGAAAACTATTTCCCAGCCAGTGTGTTCCGAATTAATTTTGCATACCCACATCTGTTTCTCCTCTCCTCTCCTTCCTACAGACTCAAGTAGACTTTTCTTCCTAGTGAAATTCTAGGTCATCTCTGAGCTAGTGAGTGGTTTTAGCTGACACCATTTTAAACAACAAACTTGCAGCCTCACCCTGAAACTGCTGGAGATACCTTAGTGATTGTAGCTGGAAGGGATGCTTTGGCCTCTGTTGTGCAGAACATGGTGATGCTGATGTTTTTGTTGCAGTTCAGGGTATCACAGTTTGCATCTTAAACTGTCCACCCTAGATTCACGTTTTGTACACTTGGTCTACAGATTGGCATTACTTTAGAGGCTGGGAGCTTGAGGGGACAGGGCTTGAATGGCAGAAATAAACCACAAGGAGGGACCTTTAGAAATTTTTTTTATTTCTGGTTCTAGTCTGCTTTCTCCACTTGATGGCTGACCTACACCATGAGAATTGCCACAGCCTCACACTGGTGCTACCGAGGACAGAGACACCCCCTTCTGACACTCCTTTCTCACAACAGCGGGCTGGAATCTCTCTGAAACAAGGCAAATTTTTCCTGCCCTAAGTTCTTTCTATCAGCTATGTTGCTCACAGTGATACAAAAGTGGCTAAAAAAATTCAGGAAAGGCCTGACCATAGAAGAATATAGATCTCTTAATGCCCACAGTTCCAGTATTGAAAGCCCTTATACCAGGCAATAAAATGGCAGCGGAAATAATGGTCAGTTTTAGGCAGGCATTTTCAAGACTTACCATCTCTCTCAGAAGCTGCTATAGAACCATTTGTTGAAATGGAAGGACTGGAAGGAGCTAACAACTTGAACTATTGAATCATCTCACAGAGAAGAGACGTCTGAGGAGTTCCATGATCCTTGACACAATGTTTAATATAATTTTAATATGAAATACCCACCCCAACAGGCATCTGTTTTGAAGGCTTGGCTCCTGGGAGTATTTTGGAAGGTGACAGGAACTAGAAGAGGAGGTACCTAGCTGGATCGAATCACTGAGGAACACACTTTTGAAGGCTAGACTTTGTTTTTAACCCCTCTTCTTTCTGGACTTCTGTTTCTTGGCCACAAAAAAAAAAAAAAAAATGAACTCCTTGCTCTCCAGCAGCCTTCAATCATGGTATTCTGTTTCACTGTGGCCCAGCTGAGCCAGTCAACCATGAAATGGAACCTCCAACACCATGAGCCAAAATAAAACTGTAAATAAATTCTCAGGTATTTGTCATTGCAATGAAAACTGGAAATATAATGTAAATCTGTTTTCATCTTTAACCATGTTGACTTAGCTAGATTTTAGGGCAAATCTGTCACTACTATGTGACTTATTCTTATCAATATTGATAGTCTGATAAATCTCAACATATGAGCATATACATATTTTACATTTAAAAATACCAGCTCTAACAGCAGTAATGGTGCACACCTTTAATCCCAGCACTCACTGGGTAGAGGCAAGCAGATCTCTGTAAGTTTGAAGGCAACCTGGTCTACAGAGTGAGTTCCAGGATAGCTAAGGGTGCACAGAGAAACCCTGTATTGAAAAAATTAAAAACAGCTCCTATCATATGTACAGCATCTAGTAGTTTCCAAACATAACATGTCTCAGGCAAATAATCTTTTATTTTTGTAGTCATTAATATATGCCGAAGATAGAGGGGGCATTACAGGTTTTTAAAAACGTATTTTTGAAGCCAGTTGACAATATACTCAACAATCTCCAGAATATAGAACATAATTTCATGTGTGTGGGAAGAATTGACCACCCAGGTCTGAAAATGAAACCCAGAAGCTGTGATTTCCAGGGTGTGAGGAATGTTTTTGTCCAGAAGTCATAAAAATGTGAAGTGAGAGGCTGGAACCTGATTTTTCCTTCTTCAACACAGCAGATACAATGCTGCAGTTCCCAGCAGCCCAGCTGCAGTGAGAAATGAGTGCTCATAATACAATGGACGACCGCTTAGGAAGGAATCCAATAAAATCCATGCTGAAGCCAAGAAAAAAATCCGAGGAAAATGTCTTTACTTAATCACCCTAATCCCTCCCTCTGTGCACCAGAGATGGGCTCACATTTAAACCTCCTCTCACTGTAGGTGCTCAGATGAACCATGAAAAAGAAGATGATGCTTATACCTCCAAGGCTTTCATTTGAAGGCAATAGTTTGTTATTTTCTAGTACTTTCCACTTTTTCCATCTCAGTTAGAGTCAGGAAAATAATTGCAAAAGCTTTCAAAATATGCTTGAAAGTCTTTAATTATTGTGTCTCTGTGAAACATAAAGTTGCTCAAAAACAAAACAAAACAAAAAAAAAACAAAGAATGAATCTAACTGTGGTGATTTCAGATACAGAAAACTGACAAGTTCCAAAATGATGACATCAGAAGGAACTGCACATTTCACTTCAGAATCTCCTAGTGGAGACATTTAGTCACCGAGGAACCAATTAAAACCAGAATTCAAGTATCTCATTTTTAAGAGCCTGAAGTTAATTCTATGATGAACTCCCATTTTCATGACCAGAAACTATTCAGATATAAGCAAGAGAAAAACAAAATTCTTTCCAAATCTTGCTGCCCTTGTGATACTCTTCATCTACCTAGCAGTGGCCCTGTGGAAGTGACTTCATATTGTTCTGGGAGGAAATTTCCACTGGTAGGGCAAGGTATCTAACTCTGAAGCAAAAGAACTCTAAAATTTGTAGACAATTACACAAATATCATTGGGTATCTGATCATACACATATCCCATGGAGAGTAGAGGAGGGTAAGTCTTCGCTTACCAAGGGAATGATCCACTGTTCTGCAGAAGGAACCCACAAATCAATCTACTTTGTTTGAGTCACATAGAGAGATCAACCTAGTACATACTAAAGAAGACTCGATCCAAGGAAATGGGTCCGTAGAGAGCACATGGACAGACTAGTTTATGGTGATGCACAGAGGAAGAGGACAGTCTTGAACAAGGGCAACAATATGAACCACAGGAAAACATCATTTAATCAGGGATGAGTTCCACTACAAGACACAAGGGTACTTAACAGAGCAGCATTAACCCAGTCTACAATCCTGGCTGCCTCCACAGATGGGAGCACAGATTCTTTTCAGGGGCACAGATCAACAAGACAGTGTCTACAATACTTAGTAATTTCCTACCTCCAAGTAGAACAAAAACTCCTACCTTCCTTCACACTGTGGACAGAGCTGGCGTCAAGCTCAGGAGTGAAGGACATTTGTTACTATGCACTCCAGCTACAGGAGAAAATGTAGAAGTTCACTGAAATTAGCTCCTGGAAATCTTTTCTGTCTTGTGTCCTTGGAAGTCAAATTCAGGCTTTGTGTGTGCTAGGTACGCTCTCTACCTCTGATCTACACACCCAAACCCTATTTTATATTTCAAAATACTCCTCTACTTCCTTTAAAATACTAAAGTTATCTTAAACTCAAGTACTTTTCAATATGTACAAAACCCAGTACTGGAGACATTTGAAGTTGTATTTGAATTTCACATTGACAAGAAAAAAAATAAAAAATTAGAAATTCTAGAATGAAAAGAAAAAGAAAAATCTGAGTTGGGTAGAATTGCTAGAGCTAACAAGTAAAATAGAGGTTGGGAATTAGTTTGTTGGAAGCTTAAAATAATTTATTACTGCAGGCAACATGTTCTATTGCATGACCTTTAATTTTGACTGCACTGAAATTGTATCCACTGCCACCTTCACTGATGAGACTGTGAGTTAGAGAATGCATATTATTCATCCTCACAGCTCCCCGGGTTATCATGGTAGATACCCTTGATTAATGGTCTCAAAGGCAATACTTTCAAACCTGGGTTATGCGTGGTTAGAAGGCATTAGCTTTATGATCTCAGCTTTGACAATAGGTTACCTGTAATGAAAATTATGCTTCTTCTACACACACAACTATTTTCATCAACGAAGCCATAACTTTTTTCAACAAGTTGAAAAGCCCTCAGGCAGCATGTATGCTGTTTTAACTTTGTTTTATAGGAAAAAACTTTACAAGGAAGACACAGTACCAGTTGTCTCCAAACACAATTATCAAACCATAACAAGGAGTTTTCATTCTTAATGAAAAAAAAAAGCTTATAAGCTATGGGTAATAATAATGGCCTTTTAAACAAAGCACAGGCCTTCCTCTATCAGTAGTCATAAACGCTCTCCCCCCCCTCTCTCTCTCTCTCTCTCTGTGTGTTCATATGTGTGTGTCTTTGGGTTTTTTTTTTTTTGGACAGCTCAAATTAACATAGCAGAAACTCATATTGGTCTGGATTACGAATATGCACCACCACAAAGTACAAAACAATTGCATATTGACACTGAGACCAAGTGGCGGTTTTGGTGGGGATAGTGGTGGAATTTTTTAGGTTTTCCTGTTAGTTAGTTTGATTGTGTGTTTGTTTTGGTTTAGGTCCTAACTCTTCTTATAAGACTCTTTCCTTCTCTCTCATATCCCTGCTGTGTCTTGCAAACCTTTCGGAAAGTTATGCCTTTGTGGTGAAAGCAAAGGGCACTCAGATACCCATCCAATTCTTGATCCATGCTACAACTAAGAACATCCTTCTCTTTCCATGATTCATGCTTCATGTCATCTAATGCCAGTATGCTAATGTTCAGTGTCTAATTACAGTGATTTCCAATAAGTATGTTCTTAAATGTCAAATATATCAGCAAGCAGTTGATCTATTATCTCATCCAGTCTTGTTAAAGGCCAATTTAAAGAACTGTTCTTGATACAAAGACATCATTATTTATCATAATTTCACAAGCTAGTTGTACAACAAAGCTCACAGACGAGGTTCTTAGAAATAAGAGGGGGTAACAGGCCATTGAGAACATATTGTTTTTCTGAAAGTCCTTCGTCATGCAAAAAGCTCATTTTCTGAATGCCTCCTTTTCTCCTTCAATGCCTTTGATTAAAATTCTGAAAATGCATGTAACTTTTGAAATTTTACAGGAAGCAGAATTCAAAGTAGACTGTATTAATCTGTCACCAAGCATTAAATAGTCTTTTGTCTCATACACTATAAGCCTCGCCTGCCCTGTATTTTCATTCCTTGGTCTTTTTTCAGATTGATGATCTTTGTGTTGTCCCAGTAAGTACATGGGAAAGTTTGATTGTGTGTAAGAGTTAAATCTATGAGACAGAGAGGTTGCTTTCCTCAGTTGAATATGTCTTTAATGTACTTCAAAGTGAATCTGTAAAAAAAGAAGACTTCATTAAGAGCTGTTCCCATTATGACTTCTGAAATCTCTTGATGGCCTGATGCAGCTTTACAACTTGCACTAAATATAAATGAGGAGCAAATAAAAATAAATATTACACATCAGGAGTGCTCATAAAACCACTGAGTAATTGTTCTGCCCTCTAACCAAGCCCAAGGAAGTGGCACCTAAAGTCCTATTTTTATTGCTCTATACATTGTGTAAAACCTCATGACTGTCCCCAAAATAAGGCCATATGCTTAAGCCAGCATTCAGCAATTTTTCTTTTCCCTCCATTAAACACACACACACACTCAGAAGGAAAATCTTAGCTTTATCTTTTAGGTAATAATATTTTAATTAGGAAGATAAAAGTTTTTAATATTAAAGGCAAATTGTTTGTGTCTCAGGGATTTATATGTTCCACAATGTACAATAATAAATATTCTGAATACATTCTTCTGAACAGTGGGTGGGTCTCTTGGCTCCAGAGCATAAATACAAGCCATGTTATTTCTATCAAGCATAGAACAGTTAATTTTCATAATTACTTATAATAGTTTTAATCTTACAACATTTAAATGTGTTAAGAAATTTCAACAAGAACAATTGCAAAGTAAAATAAAATCTCTGAAACTTTAATGGAAAAAGAGAGAGCTAATAAAATTTACAAAACATAGTACTGAAGGGGATATATGGTCAATCTTGACATCCAAGGAACCATGAGTCATCTAATGATGACTGACACCAGACAACCAGGAAACCTGGAACAGTCAGAGATATCATCTGCCATTTAACTATTTCTGACAAAATGCCACTTTGGGTGCTTTTGTGTATATGGCCTTGAGGTCAAAGTGACTTTACCAGTCTGTCTAGGTGTGTCTGCCTGTATGCTTGTGTGCCTGTTTCTGTGCAGCATCTGTGTGGGCCATTTGTACTTGTGTGACAAAGAATAAAGTATGTCGCATCTGGTCAGAACTCCTGGAGTTCATTCAACTGGCTGACCCTCTTTGTTTCCTGCCTTCTGGGTTCAAACCTCCCCATCTCTGTAGAAATCACATAAACCACTTGAAAGAACTTAAATCCTGAGTGGAGAGAGGAACTGTAACACCAACGCTTCATGTGCAACTTTATGTTAGTCTTAGTGGATTATGATATTACTGTGATGATACTAATGGAAATTACCATTTCAATAATAGTCATCCTATTCATATGTATAATTTATGTATCTACTAAAGGAGCTTCTACTGATAACACACAGGATAACAATAGCTTTGTATTCAAAAGTTATTTTGATGGCTGAAATGAAATGGAAATATCAAAGAAATAGTCAAAATATATAATACTAAATAGTCTGATTATTTTATTTTAAATAGTGGGCCTCTTGGATCTTCTAGCATCCACAGAACAGTTGCTTTTCCTAATTACTTGTGATATATACATATATATTATCATGTGTGTGATGAGCAAAATGAAGTAGGATTTAAAGTTCTCTAGGAACAAATCAATAAAAGATCAATAATTAAATTCCATTCATGATTGAGAGATTCTTTCTGCCTTTGATTTCCTCAGATAGAAGTAAAAGGGAATGTTCAATTAAACAAATAAAACACTTAATAGGCAAAGGCTTCAGTAAGCACTTTATATATAAAAGCAACTAAAGTTCAATAAATACATTAAGAGATATTCAGTTTGTACTCAACAGTAAAGTACAAGTTAAAACCAAAATATGATGCCACTAGACACCCACAGAAATGAATAAAATCTAATAGGTTATCCACTTGGCAAGAAGGTGAAGCCATTAGAACCCTCAAACCTATCAATGAAGAATTGATACCATAGTTTTGGGATGTTTTTCTTTTCTTTTTATTCAAGCTTCATTTCTGAAATATCCTGACAAAAAGCAACTTTGCAAGGAACAGGTTCTTTGGCTTACAATTCCAGGTTCCAGCCCAACATAACTGGAAAGTCAAGGCAAAAACTTAAGAGCATTACACCTGTAGTCAAGAGCAGAAAGTGAAGGAGCACATAGACCTTTGGTTGCTTGCTTATTTTTTTCTCTTGCTCTCAGGTACCTTTTTCTTCCCCTGTAACATTCAGGAAATCCTGCCTAAGGTAAGGGGCCACCCTCAATGGGCTTAATCTTTCTGCATCAGTTAACAATCAAGGCAATCTCCCACAGACATACCCACAGGCAAACCTGATGTAGATAAACCTGATTCTTCCTTAAGATTCTTCTTCCACGTCATTTTAGGCTGTATCAAGTCAATGATCAAAGCTAACCAACTCACTTTCCTTTCCTTACTTTGCAGGGCTGTAGATCAAACCCAAGGCCTCCTGCATTTCTCCATACTAAGCAAGCAGTCCATCAATGAAGCTATATCACCTGGAATGTTTTATTACTTATTAAGATTAATTATGTCTACCCCATGGCCAACTATTTCTACTCTTAAATACTTACCCAAGAAAAATTAAGAGCTAAAACGATGAGATATTTTCTCTCCTTTCATAGTGGCCAGTTCTTGCCCACAAGAGCTGTATTGTTATTTCATAGAATTTACTACATCTCTCTTTTCAGTACCAAGAATTACACTTATAATTTTTAGAAACACCCTATATTCATCTCTTGGTACAGAAGGTGAAATGGGTTCTAGGACCTTCTCATCTATATAAAACTCCATGGTTGCTCATCTCTTTTGTAAGATAATATAGCAATTGCTTATAACATTCTTTTGTATACTTTAAATATTTCTACAATACTCACAATATCTAAAACACTGTAATATAAGTCGTTGCTACAAAAATATGCTACTATTCAGGAAATAATGAAGAACAAGCCAAACGGCCTGTATATGTTCATTACAGCTGTAAACATCCTACATTAAATTATATTTTCAGTTCTCTGTTATCTGAACACATGGGCACAGAATCAAAGAATCGATTTCATGGGGACAAAAAACTGAGTGTACAATTTTAATAAAAAGTATATTTTTCAAATTTATGTAAGATACAGATGTATGCCTTGAATGTATTTTACATGTATATTATGTGTGTTCCTTTTAAAAACAAAATCATGATCATAATTAAATAGCTGATGTCAGATTGAGTAATTATTTACATTAAAATGTTTGCTAGCAATTTTTTGTATACTATGTTTTAAAATGTAACTCCCCTTACAGAACGTTTATTTTCCTACAGCTTCTTATGTATGCAGAGAGTGAACCCCATCTGCATTGCTTATTTAAAACGCAGTGGTTATTGCATTATAAGAAAACACTTTGGCTCTCACCAACAGTGTAAGCAATTATCTCAAGCCAAATATCCTTAACTACTCTTTTGTCCTCTCCAACTTTAAAAGGCACTTCCATTTGCTCAATAGCTACACAGAAATGGAGGACTGCCTTTTATTGTTGTGCAAAAGAAGATTCTATGAAGGTGGCTAAGAAGCATTTCCCTGCAATAACATATTGTGAGATGTGGATTTTAAAAGGCTTTTCTATTACCAATACTGGAACAGGGCAGATGTCTCCTGCATCTACCACGTGTGCATTAAGAGCTAGATTTTTATAAGCATTGACTATGGGAAGCATTTTCGATTATGGTACAAAATACTTGTGGCCTATTTCACCAAGTAAAAAAATTCAGTCTCCCTGAAATTTTGCAGAATGATTTTGGAAGATGGTGCTTAAAATACAAAGCATGGGCTGCAAGGGAGCCAACCAGACAGCAGCAGATGAAAAGTGCTAGAGTTTTACAGAAGGCAGGTCCTATGGCAGATTACAGGAGCATTTTCCTCCAGGCATGTTGGGATTTCAAATGGGGAGGTCTATCTAAGTGGAGGTCACAAACTAGCCTTCGAGGAGCAGGGAGGTCCATCTGGCTATACATGGCAGGCAACAGAGAATACTTAGCCATTTAAGAAGTTTATGAAGAGTGTACTTAGATTTCAGTCATCTCCAAACACAAACACTATGTGAGTCATTCACAAGGTTCTGTCCTTGTCATTGATAAGGGCTGAGTGTTTGTGTCCCTGAAAACTGACATGCAGAAATCTTATCCTGGGACCACAACATTAAGAGGTGAGACATTTAAGAGGTTATTAGGTCATGAGCAAAGCTCCCTAATAAATGGGAAGGATTCCAAGACGGGGCACATCAGGAAGCTCTGTCTGTGGGGTGTCTGTGGGCAAAGTGCATCCTCCTCAAACATGGACCCCTCATGCCTTGATCCTGAACTTCCAAGCCCCCAGAAATATGAGAAACAAATCTCTAGTAATTATAAATTATCCAGTCAATGGTATTTTATGTAGCAGCCTAAATGTGCTAAGACAGAGACATTTTAAGACTAAGTACTTTGCTTAACTGAAAAACATGGGTAAGACATTTAGGCACCTAGTTTATGATCCATAGGTAGTTGGCAATCAATGAACAGTCAATAAATGGAATTGTGTCATTGTTATCATAATATTGCAAGAGATATAATGAAGAATGACTGAATTTTTAACAGGTTTTAATGCTTAATTGGCATCTGTCTCTCTCTTTTCCTGTCTCTCTGTCTCTTTCTCTCCCTTCCTCTCCCCCCCACCCTGTCTCATGGGTATGGATCAAGATGTGAGATCTACTATTAGGAACTTTAACCATTTGAAACTGTAATCCAATTAAACACTTCTTTACAAGTTGCTTGTAAAGGTGTTGCACACCATAAATAAATAAATAAATAAATAATGCCTCAGTCATTGTGTTTTAACACAGAAATAGAAAACAAATCCAGACACGACCTCAAGAATTATGGAAAACATATTTCTGTGTTTAAGAATCCTAGGCTAAGACTACTATCTATGCTATCCTAGAGTCCTCATCCAGTGGCTGATGGAAGCAGAGACAGACATCCACAGAAATATACTGAGCTGAAATCTGGAACCTAGTTGAAGAGAGGGAGGAATGAAGAACGAAGGGGTCTGTACCAGGTTGGAGAAACCCACAGAAACAGTTGGCCTGAAAAAGGGAAAGCATATCGACCCCAGACGCTCTTTGGGAGGCCAGTACGGGACTAATCCAGCCCCCTGATCATGGATGCCAATGGGGAGGCCCCTGCACTCCTAGGAACCTCCGGAGGTGGACTGGCTTTTTGCCCTGGTGTGTGTGGGGGACTTCGAGAGCGCATCCCACTTGAAGGGATGCACTCTGTCTCTGAACACATGGGGAGGGACCTAGGCCCAGCACAGGAAGATTTGGTGGACTTGGTGGAGCCCAGGTTGGGGGCCCTACCCTGGGGAGTGGTGGGTGGATGGGGTGGGGGGTAGGTTGGAGGTGGGGGAGAAGGAATGGGGGTGAGGGGAGGGAGAGGGAAAGGGGAATTACATGTGAAACAAGCCTGTTCCCTAACTTGAATTAATAATAATAATAAAAAGAGAAAAAAAAAGAATCCTAGGCTAAGATACTTTGTTATAAACAAAACAATATTGAGGTTCAAAGATTGACAAGCAGCTAAATGCTCATACCAGCTTTTTAAAAAATGGTAATTCTTTTGATCATTAGTCATGACGAGAAATAAAACTAAGACCTCCCCAAAAAGTAGCTCATGAAAGTAAAACTTTAAGGAAGACTCTGGCCCTCTTTGAGGAATATCGAATAGAACCTACATTGAATAATATTTAGGTACTAGTAACCAGGAAATTTCAGCAATTCATGATCAAAACTAACTGAGAAAAAAAATGCCATCAAGATACACACCTTTGACACTCTCTGTCTTTAGTAGAAACTGTGACAAAAAGAAGACAAGCTGAACAGAATGGCAAGATGGTCTTGATGGTTATCGTTTCCTTCACTAAAATGATGGCTCTGGGTTAGTCTTAACTTTTTCTTCTGTGATACTGTCTCATCATCCTTACCATGTCAACATACCCCCCATGCATAACCTAGCATTAAGCTAACACGATGAGCCCACAGAGCATCTTAACAAGTCAGTCCATCAAACAGAGCAAGCATTTCCCCTTCCAAACAGTACCCCTCTGTTTCCACGTCACATCTAATCGAGAGCTCTTGCTTCTTCGCTCCCTCTTGCTTCCTTTATGACCTTTCTTCCCCCTTTATCATCCCCCTTTATCATCCTGTTTCTACTTTCATCACACAGACACACACACACACACACACACACACACACAGAGAGAGAGAGAGAGAGAGAGAGAGAGAGAGAGAGAGAGAGAGTTAAATCTAGAGTTCACATACTACAGAAAACATATGAACATATGGTATTTTTCTTCCTGAGTCTAGATTGTTTTTGCTTAACATAATGGTCTCCAGTTTCATCTACTTTCCTGAAAATGCCATGATCCACTTTTCTATGTGGCTAAATAGAAGACCATTGTGTCTGTGTCCACATTTTCTTCATCCACTGTACTGTCCAGGGATGCTATGCTGGTTCCATTTCCTAGCTATTGCAGCACCTTGAATAGTTTCTATGGATTTGCCTCGGAACAAGAAAAGTTTCCCATGACTTCTACCCAGGACTGTGAATCCAAGATGATGCTGTGAAGAGCTGTTTTCCAATGTGTGAAATCTGGGGGACATAGTAAAAACAATAATGGCTGAGCCAGTTAAGTGAATGTTCTGAACAGGAAAACAAAAGAACTCACCTCTGTTAGAGAAGGGGAAATTGTGTTGACTTATTTAGTGTTACTTCAGGAGAAGAGAATAGAATAAAGAATTGGTTGCATTTGCTCTGTTTTGGAAGCTAATACTCAAAGGCAGGAATGGTGAAGTAATAAGACCACACAAAAAAGAGGAAGTCATTGTATGGTGATTTGTTAAGAGATTCTGCCAGAAGCTCTGAGAAGCACATACGGTGCCCCTCAGAATTGTCTACCAGGAAGATGGGAGAATGAACAGTTCCCACCTGGTTCTCATCTCCCATTGGCTGAGCAGTGGCCTCTGAGAAATAATTCCTCCTGCACCCCAAGTCTTTCGTCTGCCCAGTGCCAACCAACTAGAAGACCTAGGATTGGAAAGACCTTGGGGAGGATGGAGAAATACCAGCAAGAACCACTGTTTTCACAGACCATCCATGTGGCTGTGGCTGAAATCAGAAGAGTGCTGAAGAAATGCAAGGCCAGATGCCAGAAGCATCTCTGATGAACACAGAGCATAAGGCTTGTTGTTTACCAAGGACTGTCATTTAGGAAGATTTCTGGTTGTCACAGTAATATGCTCACAAACAATAATTCTCCATAACACTTGCTACATACGTTTGTTTTTCCTAAAAGGAAAATTCAGATTATTTTTCAAGGCTAAAAGAGGAAAAGGAACAATAATGTTTCCTGTAGCACTATCAACATAATAACCAGACTGAAAAATGTAAAAATAATAATAATAATAATTGAAAAACCATCAGAGATAGCTTTGCCAGGCAAATGCCAAGTAACATTCTGTTACTCATTTCAATTAGAATACAGAAGAATGGCCTTCACACATGCTACATGAAGGGGATAGTACTATGTTCACTGTAGAAGAAAATGCAAAGGCATTCATCAAGTATCTTTTTAAAATACTATTTCTTATATTTAAAAAAAAATGTTCTTTTAAGTCTCATTTATGAAACTCTACGTTACATTTATGTAACTCTACATGGACTAGAACTTTTAAAGATTTATTTCTTTTTGTTTTATGTGTACAAGTGTTTTGCCTGCATATAAGTGTACCATGTGTGTGCTTGGTGCCAAAAGAAGAGGTTACCAAATCCCCTGGAGTTAGAGTTACAGTTGTTACAGTTACAGTTGTTGTGAGCTGCTGTGTGGGTGCTGAGAACTAAACCTAGGTTGTCTGCAAAAGCAATAGGGCACTTAATCTCTGAGTCATCATTTAGCCCCAATGGAATATAAATTTTATAAGTAAACGTATTCAGGTCAGGGTTGAGGTTTCAGCTTTGTGATAGAGTGCTTGTCTCGAAAGCAGAAAGCCCTGGGTTCAATCTTTAGAACTGAAAAAAAAATTGTTTTCAACAGCATAGACAGCATAGATGATAAAAATAAAACATGGTACATCCACTTGTAGTTCTGTTCCTCATACTCTAAAATTCATATCTGGAGAAATACTGAATGCCAACTGGCATAATGCAAAGTTAAGTTAAGACTATTCACCTGAAGCAGAAAGACCATGAGTTTGAGATGAGCCTGTGTTACCTACAAGACTGTGTTTCAAACATAGTCAAAATAAATAAAGAGAAAGAAAGAAAACTTACCAATTTACTTTGCTGTAGACATTAACACATTGTTTGTTTGCATCCACATGAATGAGCATTATGTGTGTGTATATGTATGTATGCATGCATACGAAGGACAGCAAAAAATTTCAGATGTGTCCCTCAAATGCTATTCACCTAGTTTTGAGAAAATATCTGCTCTGGCCTGGGATTCATCACTAAGCTAGGCCACCAGTGCACCCCAGCCATCTGACTGTCCCCATTGCCCCAGCAGGGGAGTTACAAGGGCAGGCACCATCACACAAGGTTTTCTGTTTTCGTTTTGTTTTATTTGGTTTGAAAATTCTGGGGAACAAATCCAACTCCTCATGCTTGCAAAGCAAATACTTTTTCAATTTACTATCTCCCCATTAACATGAATGCTTTAAGTATTTTATATGTGTATTAATATATCTGAATAAGAGTAAAACTAAAAAGGAAGAAGTCAATTCATAGTAGATAATTCTTCCTAATGGTAGAAGGATTTAGTGTACACTTAACTTTGTTTGTATATGTAAAATATATTTTAAAAGTTCAGACATAGATTCACAAATAGTTGTGTTTCTTTAAAATATGTAAGAGAAACTGTGCTAGCCTTTCCCAAAAAAATGTGTAACCAAAGTGATAAATGAAGAAAGAGCTATAAATATCTAAAACAAGTATCAACAATTCATAGATAAATTGTTACACCCCAACCTTAAAGATCCCCAGGTCATTTTTTTGTAGAAAGGGATTGATGACTCTTCTGTGGATGGGTTAGATACTAAATTCTCTGTACTTTTTTGACAAGATAATCATATTTTTAAAGCAGCACTTCTACATTTGGAAAGAAAGACCTAGGACTAACCACTCTCTGCAAAGTCTAGAACTTTAAGTTGACAGTAATAAGAAGGCAAAAACTAGCTATGAAATGTTTCAGGGAGTTGTAGATTATTGCATCAATCTTCAAACTTCTTCAAAGTAAATGAAAATCAAGGCAACAAGTGTTTGCATTTTGCACAGACACTTCCTTTAGCTATGAAACAGAGTTATCTGAGCACTTCACTTCTCCAAGTTCACAATGAGCTAGGAAGGGGTCTGTTGCAAAATTCCTCTAGGGTCAGCCAGTGTTACTGGATGATTCTCTCTTTGTGGGCTATAAACAAAGTTGGGAAGCCAACAGTTTTTTGGGTTTTTTGTTGTTTTTTTTGTTGTTGTTTTTTGGTTGTGTGTGTGTGTGTGTGTGCTCTGCACTGTATGCCCCTGACACATGCACAAACATATCTCTCTTTGGAGCTCCAGCGTCCAGCCTATGCCTGCAGAGCCAACCTGCCATTATCTGAATCCTCTCTTCCTCCCTATGGCTATGAGCGTGCACCATGCTACTTTCCTGGCAGGAGCTCAAGCTATTTTCCCAGTCTTCACTTTCCCTGTCATCAATCTAAAAGCAATCTGAAAAACTACTTTGCCTCTTTTAAAAAGAAAAAGTACAATAGCTGAGGGGGTGTGAAAATTGGTTATGGAATTTCCTTCCTTCGGGCAGCATACCCACACCACTTGGGGAGGTCTGGAGTGGGAGCCCAATGCATAATAGTGAGAATAGCAGAAACTGCTGTTTGACCAGTGGTAGAAATGCCATGGCCACCTATTCTGACTGAAAGTGGCAAGCCCAGAGCAAAGAAATAAAAGTTGGCAACTTCCAAAAAAGCCAGTGTTTTGCTGACCTTGGAAGGAGCAAGTGAACAAACCATCATTGGAACTTTCATACCCAGACTTTTGCATACACAGTGGCTGTGGCAAGTGTACTTAATAATAATGACCTGAGTGGTATTTCAGAATTGCAAAGCATGGTATAAATGTCCTGATCACAAAAGAGTAAAGATAATGAGCAGTAGAGAGACAGATGTGTAATTTAGCTTCATTTAGTCATTCTTTAATGTATATGTACACCAAAATCTCACATTGTGACTCAAATTAGTGATTCATTTGTCAATCGAGCCTTTGGCTTTAAATGGAAGAAGAAAATAGAAAAGTCATGGGGGAGAAACTTAGAATCTGAGTCGATTAGCAAAACAGAGTTGAAGTTCAACTCTACAGGTCATCTGATCTCCATTGCTAAGACTCCATGTTTTCAGTAATAGTGACTGTAAGGTGTTGGGACTTCATGATTGACAGTCCCCACACCTTACATTTCTTCATCAAAATCAAAGACACAAAGCCAGAAATGATTAGAAAAATATGAGTCACACCTCTCCATGGCAGCCCAAAAGTCTTCTCAGCCAGTGGGAAGAGATGTTGCCAACTTCATCTAATTCTCAAAGATCAAGCTGCTTCACATGACAGGGGGCCACAGAAGCTGAGTTGAAATAGAGACAGCGCTAGTGCCAAGCCATTATAATAAGTCCTAACTATGCCACATCTTTTCTTGGTGAGAAAGTAAGCAAAATATTGAGTTGTGAATTTCATTGTTTCCTATTGTAAAAGTTGTCAGAATCAAAAGAGTCCCTTGTCACAGCTAATAAAAACCAGGAGTTTTATACAGGAAGAGATTTCATGCCCCATTGCCCAATAGTAACAAAATGTTCCTGCAGAACTACAACCTTGCACAGAGGCCACTGCATCCTTATATGAGACAAATACCTCTGCCAGAATATCTACTCAGCAACTCTCTGTTCTGTTAACCTCATTATTCCTTGTAGGAGGATTACTGTTTGAAAGTATTGTGTGCAGTCCTCCTCATTTGCCTGGTGTGTGTGTGTGTGTGTGTGTGTGTGTGTGTTGCTGTGTGTGTGTGCACATGTGTGCAGGTGCACATTTATACACCTGTGTGTATTTGGAAGCCAGAGGTCAAAGTCAAAGTCAGGTGCTTCTCTTGACCATGTTATTATTTGAGGCAGCATCTCTCACTGAACATAGCTAAGCTAGTTAGTCAGCAAGTAGTAAGAATCTTCCTCCCTCTGCCTTCTCCAGCACTAGAATTGCAGACTCATCTTTTTAAGCAGATTCTGTGGATCAAACTTGGGTCCTCATGCTTGCATGGCTAGGACTCCAGAAACTGAGCCATCTCCTGAGCATTTTACTTCACTGTTAGAATATCCCAATACTTCAATTTCTTTGCATATGCTTACAATTGACTACAGCATGGCCTCTATGGTGATTTTTTTTATCCTAAAACAAACCCCATTCTTCTTCAGAGAAATCTCTCACTCATCTTTATTTTGATAGGCATCATCGTGTTTAGGTTTTCCATCATAGTATCTGTTAAACCAATAAAAATTCCTTCCTCCTGATCCTGCCCATTTCTTTTCCCCTTAGGTTTTAGGAATTCTAGTAAGGTCTCCTCCTTAACTGTTGAGAGTTATGTTTACGAATGAGCAAACTAAAGACTGTGTTTTACTTACTCTCCTTACTGCTTTCTCCAAAGCAAGTTGATGTTCTCTTGCATACAACCTTTCCTTAAAGAAAATAAACAGACACACACACACACACACACACACACACACACAGAGAGAGAGAGAGAGAGAGAGAGAGAGAGAGAGAGAGAAGAGAGAGAGGGATCTAGAATTATCTGACTTGTTTCTTTGCCTTGTCATGTGTGTGTGTTATAAGTTTCCCAAGAGAAGCTTTGTTTGGACTGTCTATAGATACTCCTTGTGACAATGCTGGTGGCACTCAAAGAAGGTCCTATCTGTGTTCCAACAGCAGAGCCTATACTGGATCTTTCTGTCATGAACACAAACTAAGGAAGACCAGGCAGCCAGGTTGTCTCTTCTAAGTGTGAATGTTCTTGCTTACTTACCATAGGTGTGTAAGGCCAGTGAAGTGTGACACTTGACACATGGTATCAATCCTACCAGCTTTCCACAAAGGTGCTTCCATACTGCCAATAAGCCAGTCATCAAAGGTCTACATTCACATCATCACTGAAAGTCAGCAAGGCAGCAGACGTCTGTCTAGGAATGTTGAAGGGCTTTTGTTTACTTCTTGATAGTTCTTAGGTTTATTTTGTTTTATTATGTCCAACTTTTTTTTTTTTTGGTTTTTCTAGACAGAGTTTCTCTGTGTAACTTTGGAGCCTCTCCTGGCACTCACTCTGGAGACCAGGCTGGGCTCAAACTCACAGAGATCCACCTGCCTCTGCCTCCCGAGTGCTGGGATTAAAGGCGTGTGCCACCAACTTCCGGCTATGTCCAACTTTTATTTTCTTTTTTCTGTATGCATTTGTATGCTGTGTAGTGTACTGTGAGCATGTTTGCAACTGCATGCTTACACACATTTGGAGACCAGAGGTCAAGGTTAGGTGTCTTTGTTTATCACATCTGACTTTCTATTTTGAGACAGGCTCTCTCCCTGGGCCAAGCTTACCAATTGGCTAGACTGGTTTGCCAGTGTGCTTAGGGATTTGGCTGTCTCTGCTTCTCATAGCACTTGGGTTACAGATGTATGCCACACACCTGTCTTTTGGCACAGGTGCTTGCAATCCAAACTCACATTTTTATGCTTACACAGGAGGAGCTTTACCAACTGAGCTATTTCTTCAGCATCTTCTTTATTTTTTAAGGAGAGATTATTTTATTGTGTAACATGAAATGTTTGTGAATCTCAAATTAACACTAATTTGATTTTGATCTATACTTAAAAATGCTATTGTTCTTAATGAAACTGGATGAGCATAGCATTGCATTCTGTGATCCCAACACTCAGCAGAATGAGGAGGAGGAGAATTGGCAGCCTGAAGCCTGTCTGAGTTACACACAGAACCCTGCCTCTAAAAGCCAAAAGAACAACAGAGGAGGAGTGTGAGGAAAAAGAGATGAAGAAGATGAGGAGGGGAGGGAGAGGCAAAAGAAGGGAAGGATAGGAAGAAAGGAAGAAGGAAGGGGAAAGGAGGGACAAAAGAAGGAAAAGAAGGAAGTAAACTGTATGCATGTATGAGAGACTGAGTATTTACAGACATGTATGATTGTTGTTTTGGCAGCTCCAACTAGTCTTATTCTAGAGGCGTTGGTGTTTATTAATCATAGAAAATCTTCTTTTAATGATATAATTGAAATTCTAGGTAATGTCATCTTTTAAAACTGTCTTTAAACAAAGTGATGGATTTGGAACTTACATTCATTTTTCTTTAAAAGCATAACATTTCTTGATCATGAGGAAAATTTTTGCATGAAAATAATTTGCTCATTCAATTTTATGTATAATTGATAAACAATCTATCTCTTTTACACATCTGTTTATTTACTTGTGTTGGGGGTTACCATGATACATATTTGGAGGACAACTGACTGGAGGCGGTTCTGCCTACCCTAAGATACCTGAGGATGGGCATCCTTACACACTGGGTCATCGTGTCAGCCCTAAATATCATTTTTGCTTTTTTCCATCAAAAGGTAATACTTTAAAAAATGACTTCTTATGCTCAGGCAATATTATATTTTACAATTTATTTCATTTATATGAGTCTATGCACAAATGCCATAGAGCCAGTTATTAGAAGTACATCTGTATTTTTTTAAAATAAATGACTATTAGGAAGTGAAAAGGCAGTGATTGAGTGCAGATGGGTTGTAGAACCATGCAGTCTACCCCAAGATCTGATGTCAACCGTACTCCACCTCAGACACTTTTGACCAACGCATTCTTTGTGGATATTTGACAGCTTAGTCAAAGCAAACTCATAAGTTCATTCACTGATAAGAGAGACAATGATCTCTCTAAAGTTACTCAAAATGAAATTGCCTTCTCACTTTGACAACAGAAAAGTTGTGTAAAATGAGCTCTTTCTGCTGAGCTCTTGACCATTATGGTTATAGCAGTGTTTTTTAATTGGAATACTTTTTACATTCAATTTCAAATGATTACAGAGGACATTGATGAAAACATTGGGCCCAGGGGTTGGCAATCATGTGCTAAATGAGGTTCTTTAGGCCAAATAGGTGGTATTTGAGCCAATGTAGTTTTAATGGAAGACTAATGGAGACTGTCAGTGCTACCAACTTCCCAGAACTAAGGTATTTAGCAAACACAAAACACTAGAATTCTGATTCTCTATACATATGAAGTTGTACCAATATTTCTTTTTCTACAAAGAAAATAAAATCATTAAAAGCTCTGGATATTCATTTTACTATGATGAAACCATCTTCATTCTTTAGTTAAATTATTTAATTGAAACTGATCTCTAAAACTCAGTGGCTACTAAAATGACACAAATTAAGAAAGACTAAATAACCCACTGAGGAAATGGTCAATGAGTGTAAACTCCAGTACATCCTTATCCATCAGGGAAATGTTGATCTAAACTTTCCTGATTTACTGATTTCACATCAACTGGATAAGAATGGAATGTTTTTGAAGATAGAAGCAGTTATGTCTGCTGGTCTAGTCACTATATGAGTCAGTATGAAGTCTCCACAATAAAAAGAATAAAACTACTATATGATATTCTATATGATGTGGTATATACACAAACATACATATATATTGAATAATAAAAACCCAGAGACAGATATTGGAGTTCACACTAAGATATGAAACCTAAATTATGGTTATGTGCATATGTACATATACATACATGCACTCACACAAACTTAGGAAACTAGAAGACGGTTCTTTGGGGAAAAGACTAATGTTTGGGGTGGGTCATAGGTGTTTAATGTGATCAAAGTCCATGATATAACTAAACAGAAATGCTATTATGAAACTTTGTACCATGATGATACGAAGATGATTTGTTAAAAATAAACAGAAAATTAAAGTTACTGTTGAGATGGTAGAAAAATTTTGGTTCATAAATCTTAATAAGTCATTATATTGTTCCAGAAGAAAATAAAACTTCAAGTGTCTGTGCATGTCACAAAGGGACTAGCCATCTACTGTGGTGATTTTGTTTTTCCTATAGCTAAAAGGGAGTAACAGATCAATGAAGAAAAACTTGCATTTGCAGACATTTCCTCCTCAAAGATTTACCTATCGTAAATTTCAATTCCTCATTAACATTCCATAGCATGTACAAAAAAGGTAGAATTTTTAACTCATTTGAATAATTTAACTCCTAATAAAGTTCAAATTTTCCATGGCAAAATAAGAAAATATGAATCTATAATGGGAAATATATCCTGCATAGTCTTCAACATCAGAGTTGAGTCCCAGTCTCAGAATGTTGCCACATTCAATAACGTGATTTGCCTGGTCTCCTCTTTTCAGTATTTTGGGTTTTTTGTTTGTTTGGTTGGTTGGTTAGTGGTTGGTTGGTTGGTTGGTTAGGTTTTTGCTTTGCTTTTTTGTTTTGTTTTGCAGAAAAGAGAAGGTAGAAGGAAATAGTAAGTTTTCACACTGGTCTAGTATGTTCTTAAGTCAAGCTTTGAAAGATGGCAAATAGCCTAAGAAAAAAACATGCACCATAAAGGGCCCGTACCATCATATGCAACATAATACTAGCATGGAGTGTGCACATTAAAGTGTCAGGATTACAGCACTGTGACCCTCTCAGATGTGGCATTCCAGACTTGACAGTAGTGTCACGATCTTGGTACATGCATCACTGTACAGAGATCAAAGCAGAGCCTGAAGATGTACCACAAAGCATCAGAATGCAGAGATGCCTGACACACCTTTGTCTTGTTATGGACCAAACACAAAATCGTTAAGCGACTTTGGGAGTTACTGTTTAGCAAAGACAGCACACACAAACGTGCTCAAGTGACACATCATCTTTCTTTCCAGGACATCCTTACACACTACAGACTCTTGTGGTGCGAATACTAACAACACACACCCATCCTGAAAGAAAAGTTGGTGGTACACTGTGTGTCCTGAAGCTAAGCCACTCAGGTGCAGCTCTGTGGTTTCCATTCAAGGTCTGGAGAATAGGGAAACCAATTTCTCCCCTCCCCTCTGTTATTGCAAAGAAGGAAATCCCATAGTCCTTGAGTAGGAGTACTCAGAAAATGAAAATATGCATCACATAAATGGTAACTCGTGATAATTATCGAAACTAGCTCTAAATACTGTCTAAAACTCAAGATAAACAAAAGTTTTATGAATTACATCATAACTCAGAATTGGAGGCTAGAGAAATGGCTCAGCAGTTAAAGGCCCTGTGTTGGGTTCCCAGACTCCACTTTGGAAGGCTCACAACCACTCAAAACTCTAGCTCCAGGGAATCCAATGCCCTTATCTGGACTCCTCGGGCATCTGCACACAGAATATGCAGAATTTTAAAACTAAAAGTCTTAAAAAAAAAAAAAACTCAGAATAGAGTTATTTTTCCCACAGTAGTAAGTTTTCTGTAAAATAGGTTTTAACATAGTATTTCCTATGAGAAACAATGGGAAAGTGAACCCACCAGCTGATACCTATCATGAAATAGGAACAAAATGACATTCATCTCAATATTAGCAAAACAAACCTAATATTACATGTAACAACGCACCCTGGCTTTGGCAGAGTTAAACTGTGGGACTCGTGGACCAGTTCATATGCAACTAGTTGAGGATGCCACACGAATGGATTGCAAAGGCTAGTAGCACACATAGCCTCTTGCAGCCCAAAGGATATTTTGGTACCTGGTTTCATCTAACCTGGGCTCCACCTCATTGCTTTAGCATTCACTGAGTACTCCTCACACTGGGGATGGCTAGGTTTTCTCCCTACACTGCCTTTCCTCAAAGGACCAGACCATATTAACACTCCATGCTACCCAAGTGGAAATTTTCTTCCTTCAACCCTGAATAAATACGATGGTGTTCACTCCTATCAGAACAACTAATATCATGTGACATCCCTTGTCTGACTACTATGGTCTGTAACAATAAGTCTATTCTAACCGCCTGAGCCCTGCCACCACGTGGGTGCTTTCTGCCAGGCCACCCGAGTTCTGCCCGTTGCCACATTAAGGTCCCAAGTAACACAGAGAGACTTATATTAGGTACAAATGCTGCTTGGCCAAAGACTAGGATTTCTTATATGCTTGTTATGATAAATCTTTCCGCCAAAACCTGCCTGAGCCCCACCGTCACATGTGAGCTTTATGCCAGCTGCCCACCCGAGTTAGACCCAAATGAATATACAGAAACTTGTATTAGGTTCAAAGCTGCTTGGCCAATGACTAGGATTCCTCATCTGTTAGCTCAGTCTTAATTATCATAAATCTATATATTTTATAAGACTTATCTTATCGGATGCCTTATTGACGTCCCTCCTTGCTGGTGGTTCACATCCTGCCGCTGGAGGAAGCAAACGGGAAAAAGGGACGCTTCCTGTTTCTCCTTCCCTTAAATCTGAGTCTCCTTGCTATGTCACTTCCTTCCTGGATCATACTTCTCTACTACATTTCCCAGAATCCGTCTCGACTCCTAGTCCCGCCTAACTTGCTGCCTCATTGGCCAAACAGTGTTTTATTCAACAATAAGATAAACATACACAGAAGTACATTCCCCATCAATGGTCAGGGAGACAGGATGGACAATCAGAAACTAAAGCACGTGTCTGTTTTCCAAAGTGAGTGGTTCTCTACTAGAGGGAGCAGTGAAACTGCAGCTGGAAACAACAGTGATGTCCAATTAAAGAAACTCACATGTAAACAGCAGATGTAGGACCCCCTATCTATGTACTGGATGGTTTTGTGTGTCAACTTGACACAAGCAAGAGTCATCAGAGAGGAAGGAGCCTCATTTGAGAAAATACCTCCATGAGATCCAGCTGTAAGGTATTTTCTCAATTAGTAGCCAATGGGGTAGAATCCAGAAAAGGGAAAAAAGCAGATATCACAACAATGATCTCTAGGCAACACACTAAAATTCTTCTCCTCTGTAACCTCTTGAGCAAGCCTTCTATCCACCCCAATTCATCAAAACTCATTCAACACCACTCTCCTCCAAACTCCTACTAGTGTGGCATATTAAGCAGTACTTAAACATTCAATGGCTTGTTTAATTCACAGTTCCAAGGTCCATATTCCTTCAAACAAAAACAGGGTCAGGACCATCACAGCAATACCCTAGTTCCTGATACTAACTTAGGTCTTAGGGTTTCTATTGCTGTGAAGAGGCACTGTGACCATGGCAACTCTTATTAATTGGAGTGGCTCACTTACAGTTTCAGAGGGTCAGTCCATGAAGCAGGGCAGCATGAAGGCAGATGTGGTGCTGGAGCACTAGTTGAAAGTCCTACATCTTGCAGGCAACAGGAAGTTGACTGAGACATTGGGCACTATTCTGAACATAGGAAACCGCAAAGCCAGTGCCCACAGGGACACATTTCCTCCAACAAAGCCATACTCAATGGAACAAAGACACACCTTCTAATAGTGCCACTGCCTATGAGATTATGGGGGCCAATTACAAACTACCTCAATCTGACCTGCATTTGGGTGGATTGACAGAAAGTGCTCCATCTTTCAAATAACAGCTCCATTCCATTAAGCTTCTGATATGAAAGATATGTTTTGTTTTGATATGGTTTGGTTCAGTTTTGGGTTTTGCTTTTTAAATGTCATTGGTTCTCTAGTAGTTTCTGAAATGGGCAGAAAGTCAAGTCATTGTTCCAATGCTTTGACAAAAATCTCTTTGCAAAGTAGATTAATATAGTCTAAATATGAATTAGCTTTTTGTATATGTTCAGAATGTACTTAAATGTGTCTGGTTTTCTGCAGGGATTTCACTGCCAATATTGTTTTAAAAAATCAAGCCAATAAAGCAATCGACTAATTTAACCTCCTTAAATTTAATCAAGAACCAGTTATTGAAGCAATCACATCTGTCCTTGAGCTCAGCCAATTGAAAGGGGTTGGTTAGCAGGTGAGGGTAGAGGAGAAAAGTCAAGTGATTTCTCGAAAGATAAGTGATTTCTTACAGAGACAGGGGCAGGAGAATTGCAAATTCAGGGACAGAGAACAGCCTGTGCTATGCAGAAAGAAAAATGAATAAACTAAAGAGGACAGAACATAGGTGCAAAAGTGAATTGTGTGAAATAATTGGTTTCTTGTTTCTTCATTGGCCACCTTCAAATTTACATGTAGTCTTATCAGGTCAACTGGTTGTTTGGGATTCACAAACCCACAACATAAATCCTAGCACTCACCAGGAGTTAAGTACAGTATTATTCAGGCAGTTTTCATATGTAAATGGACACTATGAAGCTCATGGGAACAAACTGAAAGCCAGGAGCTCTTGCCCCGAAAATGTGAACATCGACTCTTAAAATTTATCTTCTTTGGCCATCTGGTCATCATGCTAAATGACCTCAGAGAAAAACTGGCTCGCATCTCATCGTCTTGAGAGAAGATAAATTGTTGTTTTTACTGGCTTGCATTAATTTTATTTTTCAAAGAAGCCAGCAGAGGGGCAGTGACATTAGCAATCCCAGGAGGAAATGATCACTACACACGTTTATGACTTTCATCTAGGATGCTTCCTCCCAAGCACTCTCTCTTAATCTGTTTCAGCCTTGCTCTCAGATGCCATGTGGCTCTATTTGAAAAATAGGTTCAGAAAACACAAAAAGATGCTTGTGTGTTTCCCTTATCGTCTTCCGTGACCGTCTCTCAGTCCCTCTTTTATTTTAATTAGACCATGTTATTCTCTGCCCAGATCTTTTTCCAGACACTTAGTGCAGAGGAGCACACTGAGTTCCTTTTATTTTTAAAACAAAATATATAAGCACCACCACTCCCCATGGTTTCCACGCCCATCTATTTTTTTGAATACCCCTTTCATGAATTTCTATAGGAAAATTTTGTTCTTCTGTTTCCCTCAGGGTGGACTTCTCAGGATAGCTCCAAATTATCTTATAATCAATGAGAGAGAGAGAGAGAGAGAGAGAGAGAGAGAGAGAGAGAGAGAGATGATCAAATGTTATACAGAAGCAAAATTTGCTAGCTGGGCAACTGTGGGGGAACTGATCAAATGTAAGATTTTTAGAAATTTCAAAATCCTGTGTGACTCTCTTCCTCTTTAATTGTAGTTTTGTTTCAAATGATAGTTTTTAAAACAATGTCAGTGTGGCGTCAACCTCAGAATCGTGCAGCCAGAAGGAAAAGATTAGGTGCCAGCCGTCAGGGGCAATTGTCTCCACCATTGTGCTTCCTCCAGCTGCCTCCTCTTTCCAAAGAGCCAGAGAAGGGACGATACAAGGTGCCTCCAAACAAAACCCATCCTCGAGTAACATTAACACCATCTCTTGCTTAATTTACTTTTTAACAGACCACAAAACAAAAGGCTGTTTCCCAAGGACAGCTTTGCTTTATATTCATGCAGAGACATATGCCAAGTCATTTAGTAATTACATGGCCAGAGGAGTGGTTGGCTTTTTATTCTACAGAAATGAACAACCCAGAGACAGATGGCCCCAGAGAAAGCAAAGCTAATGGTCTTGCAGTCTGAAGCCACCACAGGAGGAACACCTTTGCTTGCAGCTGGTCATCAGGGGAAGGGGCGCTGGCCATCTGTACCACACACACACACACACACACACACACACACAGAGAGAGAGAGAGAGAGAGAGAGAGAGAGAGAGAGAGAGAGTCAGTCAGGTTGTGATATTGTGTTTGGGACCCTGCACAGCTCTGCACTCATGAGTTTTCCGATCCCAATCTCTGCTGTTTCTATTCATAACCTCCGGTCATCTTGTTTTCCTCCATCTTCAGGAAGAAGAAAGTCACAGCCACAACGTCACAAGACTGTTCTCAAGATTAAGTGAGATAATCCATCAGAGATGGGAAACACACAGGCTTTTCTGGGAAACACATTCCCAATTTCATTCCATTTCAGTTATGATCTACAGTAAGAGTTTGGTCCTTTTAAATCTCGATGGAGAGGATTGAGGAAACTGTCTATGCCAAGGTCATTCAAGGACACTTGACCCTGCCAAAACTGACATTATTTGATGTATACAGAAAAAGTTTTACCTCTGACACTGAAGAATGAGGCAAAGATTTATAAAGTTATAGAAAGATAACCTCTGCTTCCATTTATTTTCTGTGCTTTTATTGAAATCTTTGCTTCTTTTTGTTCAATCCTTTTAAATTTTTGTTTGCAAAGTTCCTCAATGCAAAAAAAAAAAAAAAAAAAACTGTGCTCTGACTAAAATCTTATGTGTTTACTTTCTACTCATGAACATTATAATAGCAATGTGGATGTCACACTTACTCTGCTTTGCACATTTATCTTTAAAATTCAGGTAAGGGGGGTCTCTTATCGTATTTGTTATTATTTTTCATTTTAGACATACATAGAAAGGCACAATTTAATTTTCCTAAAAATGCCACATAAAAAGACTGGAATTACTTTGCTCTGAGCCTACCAGTCTGCTTTTAACCTCTCCATCCAGCCTTCTCTTGGACAAGATGCTGTAACTGAGTCATTCTGATGGTTTTAATACCCAGCATTTGATGCCTCCAAGATAGGGACCCGCTCCCTCCTAAGCAGCATCTCTGGTGACTCAAAGGTGAGATGACAAGTGGGAATTTTCCATGCAAGACCAAGATAGTACTCTTGCAACATAGCCATCATCCCTAGCCACCTGCACAGCAATTTGGCCTTGAGCAGCAGGATAATGGGACTTAAAACACACACATATTTGACCATTTAAAGCTGTCTTTAGGATTAGTAACAGGAAGTTTTCACAGTGCTCTTGTCTTCATCTTCTACTATGAATCTGCAGAGGTGAGAAGCATCTTCTAGAGTCATTTCTGGAAGTGGCATAAATCAAATGCTTCACTGCCAAGGGATTAATCAATACGGTCAGGTACTGTTAATTAGCATGATGGATCTCGGGCTCAATTCTTATAGATTTTTGAATGGTAATATATTCCCTCAAAATAAGACTTCCTTCATTCATTACAAACCTTCAATACTGGGACACACATTTCCCTGGCTGCTTGCTATAAGCACCGGTTGCTGAGAATTTCCAGTAGAACCTCTGTCTAGAAATTGCCTATGTCTAAGTAGCCACTTCATCCACAGTTACCCATTCTTTGTGCCAGCCCATGGTCACCGATGGTCTGTCTCAAGACATAAGGTTCAACCCTTTGCCTTTATTTGACTCAGTAGGGCATCCCAGTTTCGTGGCATTCTGTGGGTTCAGTTGCTATCCCTCTCAAGTGTCATCAGCATTCAACTTGTCCTTCCCCCCAAGATCCTCTTCATTCTTTCAGGAACATGGATCCCAGATTTCCTAATACTTCTACGTATAAATCACTGAGTTGAGTCTTTTTTTTCTGAGAAACTGAACCTACAACTTCTTTTTTAAGAAAAGATTCTGTTAGATCCTCCCCCATCCTCAGTCAACACTGTCTTCCTGTGATGGGCATTGTCTGTGTTTGTGTGGTACACAGATATGGTGTCTCCAAAACGGACCCTTCCTTGGGTTAATTCTAAAAGGGCCTGATACAGAAGAGCTTTTCATTATAATATTAATACATGTGATCACCCCTGAATTATCTAAATCATCGATAAAATCTAGTAGTCAGTACAGTTTGCAAATAAGTGTCGAACTGCCTACCTTCAGTCTATGAAATTCAAACCTCTTAATAACAGCAAGAGTTTTATCAAAAATGTTGGTACCAATGATCATAAAAATTCATAAGACACATCTCAAGTAAAATAGAGAAAACATTCTCCTCGAAAATGTAATTTTCCTCCAATTTTTAACAATATGCATGTCTTTTTAGAGTGTTCCATTTTATTAGCTCAGCACATTGATGAGCTTAATGTTTTCCTCCCAGCAAATGGAGAAAGAAGGAATTATTAAAAACCTGAGAAAACATATCTGCACTAGACAGATGTCCCTCTTACCCACTGTTCTGATCTCATTTCCTTTGTTGTAATAAAATATCGTGACAAAAAGCAACATAGAGGAGGAAAAGGAACTTAAGTCAGCAACTCAAGCATCTAGTTACTCCCACAGTCAAGAGCATAGGGAAACAATGTCCCATTGTCTACTGTTTGATCACTTATGCCCAGCCACATTCTCTAGTCTTAGACAGTTGGGGGCCCAGTTTATAAAGTCATGTCACCCACATTCCCGGTGGATCTTTCATCCCACCTCATTTAAGGCAATGAAGACAGTCTCCTACAAAGAAGCCAGGTCTAGACAGTTTCCCAGTTGTCACTCTCTTGCTAGGTGATTCTAGGTTAAGACAAGTTGACATTTAAAATTAATGATCACAGTCTCACAGCCTCCCATTTCTGTTTGTGATCCTTGTGGGGCTGACATCAATCTTTACCAAAGGGGCTGGCATGGTGGCATTCCTGTTGTGCCCAAAGGTTCCAGTGCTCACTCAGAGCAGCTGGTAGTCTGGCCAGTTTTTCTCATAGATAGATCTAAGGAAGTCTGGCTGAACTCTGAAATAATGGTATAGGGCAGCCCTGCCACAGAGCAAGTGCCTTACCAAGGGTCTTAAAACAGCTTCCACATTTGATCTCTGATCCAGGATATCAAAAGGCCCATCTAGATTACAAGTAACAGACACAATACACTTGGGAGCCTCTCCAAGAAGTCTTCTCCAAGCCTCCTGATGTCTTCAGATATACAGGAATCCAACTACGAGCATGGCTTAGGCTCAGCCTGGAGCCTTTAACATAGTCATATGTGAGATGAGTTGTACTTTTAAAAAGGACAAAGAAATAAGCAACTGTACTGAGAGTCTGTTGGTCGTTTAAGGCTTGTTCTGGAAAACATTAGCTAAAATGTGCTTTGTAACCAAACTGTTGACTCATGTGGATCCCGGCACACAGCACCATGGAATGAACACCTCTCCACAGTCTTTAAAGTAGCCCACCCAGTGTCTTCCACCGAGTTTACTCTTCCTGCCATTCCCCCAGAAGCACTCCTGCATCTCAACACATTAAAATTGGTGGTGCCTTCACAGTCCAGGGCAATGAGGATGCAATAACTCTGCTGTCTTTCTGCCTTCCTCCCGGTTGGGCCACAGAGGAAGCATCCTGCTCAAGGATTACTGAAATTCAAAAGCCATCTAATAATGCAGTTTAAAAACACCCTCCAAAACACTGCCCGTACTTCTTCTTCCCCTTCTGTTAAGGTTATGTTCTCAGGCTGTGAGAGCACAGGTTTCATGGGAGAGACGGAGCTGTGGTCTAGTCCCCTGTGAAGGTCTCTTTTAAAAATAAGCATCTGCTGCAGGGAGAATATGGACTGCCCAGAGGAAATACTGAAGCCATTGTCTATAATTTTAATGCATCTGATTAAAAATATTCTCATCTAGGATTGGCAAAGCAGCAGTTTGTTTTTTTCTTGTCCTTTCCCAGATGAACTTAAGACATGCTTTTAAGGTCATTTGGTTCACTTTTTCACATGCTCCAATTTCTTTATGGGATGTCTGAGAATGGTTTTATGGTTTTTTTTTTATTTAAAGACAATTCTGTACCTCCATATAGAATAGCTAAACATTAGAATTGCTTATGAATGGATATGTGTGTTTTAAAACCATAATACTATGTAATATTAGAGGGGATGTTATTTTGCTGCTCCAGCAAAAGAGCTGCATGTTCTCACACATATCAATGTTCTCACTGTATGCCTGAACAAGAAGGTGTCAGGATTCCAGATAGTTTGGGACATGAATATTCAGGATATTTATGATGGAACAAACTCATCATTCATGCAGATGCAAATGACTGTGACCCGCCAGTCCTGAGTCATAAAGAAGCTGCTGGTGAAGCATCAGGGATGCAGAGCAAGTGCTTCAGAAGGTGCATGTCTGAGCAGAGAAAAGGTTGAAAAGACAAGCAAAGCATCTCACCCTTTCCAACAGGAGACAAGCAATCAGGGAGCTGTGGTGTTCTGGCTTCTGTGGTTTGAGCATATCCTCCTAAGAGTCTCTCATAGCCATCTTGGTCCTGGTGCAGGCATGCTGAAGGTGATGGGATCATTAAGAAGCCCAGCCTGGTGATGACCTCTTAAGTTATGTAGTCACACCCATAAAAGTAGTTGTGGGGTGACAGTCTCTAGTTTCCTGTTTGGACATGTGAGCTCTTCCAGTGCAACCTAATCCTACCATCCACTATGATGCCAAACTGAGGCCAGTACCATGTCTTTGGATCTCCAGAATTATAACCTCTTCATTAAGATAGCCTGTCTCAGGTATGCTGTTATCATGGTGAAAACTGGACTAATACTTAGACCAATAATGTTTAGCAACATTATTGTTGAACTCGTTAAACATTTTCAAGTTTATCATCAGTAATGTTCTTTCACTTACAAAAAAACAAAGCAACACGTTAAAAAATAAAAGTTCATGGTAGACTATGGCCTATGCTCAAATTTGAAGGAAAGAAAAAAGTTAAATATTGATTAATTAATTAATTAATTAAATTTGATTGATACTTCAATATCAACCAAACTGCCATGCAACCAACCAGAAGAACAATTCCGAGGAACGTTATCTGAACCTTTCATTTGGGGTAACATTTAACAGTTTTTCCTTCCTATCTGTTAGACTTTCTATTTGCTTGGAAGGTGAAATTTTCCGCAAGGACTTTTTCTGCAGATAAGCCTCATTAGGAACATAAGGTGAAGATATACCAATGTGGAAGTCTTGGTATTTGAAATCACTAAGTCATGCTGCAGGCAGCATCGGTGTGGATTTCTGAGCTCTTCGGCTTCTATTTATAATACCAGCTGAAAAGCAAATGTGATGAAACAAATAGAGTCAAAATGGCTGAGAAAGGAAATTCAGAAAGGTTATTCTGAAATTCTCTTATGATCAACACACACTATGCCAACTGATGTGCATTAAACAAACATTAAACTAAATACAACTGTCAAAAATTTCAATTTTTTTAACCACCCCATTTTAGCATTGCTGTAGCCATTGTTAGAAGATCTTGCTTGCAACATTAAAACAGGTGGGAGGAATCACTGTGCATTATGTACTCGTATGAAAATGCCAAGGACAAACTCAGTAAGTGAAACATAGCCAGTCTGTGTAATAAAAAATTGACAAATAAGAAAAGAAAATGTGTTCTATGGTTCCAGTTCCACTGCCACCATCTTAGTGGTATGAAGGGCAGGGCTGCCATGTAGCTGAGGTGTTCATGTCTTCTTCGGGAGGCAGCAATGCATTCAGCTCCCAAAGGCAGAGCAGTCCTAGATGCATTCAACCCTGCACCTGGCCTTGCTGTAGAGAACTGTCACATCCAACCCCATCTCCTAAGAGGGAGTCCTACAGCCAGGGTGGGGATAAAAGGGCAACCCCGGAAGGACCATTCATCTCTGGTCTTTTGGAATCAGCTGAAGTCTCGTCTACAACTGAACTCCAGGTCCGCTTACTTTTCTGTTGTAAATGATAACATGACCAAAAGCAACTTAAGAAAGAAAGCCTTTGGGATTTTTTTTTTGTCTGTTTGTTTTGTTGTTTGGGGCTTACACTTGGTGAGGGTTCTATTCCAGAATCCCAGGGGGTGCTCGCAGCTGACAGCCAGAATAGAAATCTGAGTAATCACATCTTTATCCACATACGGGAAGCAGTGAGAGTGAATTCGATATGGGGCCAGGCTATAAACTCTCCAAGCTGGCTGCTCCACAAAGCTTTGCATCTTAGGAGTCCCACAATCTCCCCCAAGCAATGCCACCAATCAGGGAGCGGTTCTTCAAACCTGTGAGTTCCTGAGGGATATTTCTCATTCAAATCACCACAGCACTTTATCTTTCCTACCACTGCGTCTTCCAAGAACTCTCCTCAAGAAGCCTACTCCTATCTGAAAGTCCTTGTCTTGGAATCTCTTTTGAAGAACCACAAACTGTCTGAACTGGTATCAGAAGCAATTCCAGGAAGAAGACCTGAAGGCGAGTTTGTAATTATTTCACTAGACCAAGGATAAATGATAAATGGGTGTTTATTGGAGAGCAATTACACAAAAAAATACAAAGAACCGAAGGAGCATTTTTCTGTCCTTCCTACCAAATCGGCTGACCCACCAGAAAAGAAGCCCCAAGGAAAGCCGCACCTCAAGCTTTCGGCTTCCAGATGCCTGAGGCCATGCCCAAGGGGATGTGGCCACCGTTACAAGTTCACTATGAGACCGCTACAAAGTCCCTAACCCGAGTTGTTCGAGCTTGAGCTCCTATCACCTGGCTAACAATTAGATCCCACCACCCGTGGCAACTGGAGTACCAATGGAACCTGGAGATAGCATCAGAAGATGCCTCTGTGAGATGTTTGAGCTTGAGCTCCTAACACCTGGCCAACAATTAGATCCTGCCACCAATGGCAACTGGAGTACCGATGGAACCTGGAGATAGCATCACAAGATGCCTCTGCGGTACACCAGGACAGCATGCCCATGGATCCGGCATCACTAGCTGCTGCCATGCACCTAGCTTTGGGGAGAAATGAGAGGAAAAGAATCAGTCGAACTGGGTGGTTGACTACCCTTGTTTCTTGTAAAGACTTAATGACTATGAGATTGAGAGGCAATCAAAGAAAAAGCAAAAAATTTCTGTGGCACTGAGGATCTGACTGACACACAGTGGTAGGACTTGGTGAGCATTCCCACAAATAGAAACCTTGAGGGAGTGATGCCCCGATTGCGAACGGAAAGGTACGAATGCACAGTTGCACTAGGGACGGTTTATTAGGATAGGGTAATCCCTCAAGGCTCACACTAAAGTTGGCACGTATTCTCTGAGCCTATAGACACAGTGTTTACATGCTACCAAGGTGTCTCCTAAAAGGTGAAGCAAAGCTATAGCCCACTTGAAATAAAGTAGCTCCACCCACCGGTAACAAGCTACCAGAGGGAGGGCTCTCAATGACTGAGTTAGGAAACAGCCAATAGGAGACAGTTCTGAGAAGCAAAGCCACGCCTCTTCCAAATCTCAAGCGAACTGGCCTCTGGGTCTTGTTGAGGCTCACTATGGTGCATTGCTCCTAATTTGCAAACCTCTGAGCTGCTAAAGCAATAATGGAGAATACTTTGCTCACGGGGTACAGATCTTTCAAGGCAAGTTAAGAAACACAGACAAAAAAACAATGCCGAGGTTCCCTGCTTTGGGTGGTTGGCTAAGAAACTTGCCAAGTGTCCGGTGGTTATCAGCAAGAGTGTGTGTTAGTGGCTTTATTCGAGTTGTACAATAAATAAAGTTAGACATTTTCCTGACCAAGAAGAGGAGGAAGTGGAGGAGGGAATAAAGAGGAGGGGGAGAAGGAGAAGCAGTGGTCTGGTTTGGCTGGATTGTTTGACAGTAACAACTGGCTGTGCTAATCAGGTAGTGTGGTAACACACACAGAAGCAGAATGAGCTAAATGCCCGTACCACAGCTGTGTGAGCTTGATAAAGGTTTTGGTATACATACGTGTAAAGGCCTGTGCAAGAGAGTAATAAGCATCCTTTGTACTTGAATTCTTGGTACCTAATTAAATTTATGACCTGCCAACTTAAATCTCTAGGTTGCCCACCTTACAAACTTCTTTCAACAGCTTTTAGTGAATGAGAAAAACCGGAAAGAGAAAATTATCTAGAGCCCACAGTAGAATACATCTTAGACATGGAAGGAATGTAGTTACTTGACACAATGGGTTTGGGGGGGGGGGCTTGTTTTGTTTTTGTTTTTTCAGAGGGGGGGAACAGGAATGAGATGATTTGCAACCAATTTGTGTTGGAGCTGGGATGGCAGCCTGAGAGTCCTGGTTCCTTACAGTTGTTCCCGTTTGATACATTTAGTTCCTGAAATTCTGCCCTCCCCCACCCTCATAGAGTGGTAAACCTGCCTCTCTTGTAGGAGACAGACACTGGTTAAATGAGAGAACAATTCTCTGCAAAAGAAAATTGCCAGCAAACGAAGCTGTCAGTAGCTTACCCGTAAGGAAATCTAGCAGAGACACCTAGGCAATGATTTCTCACCAGGCTGTCTGATTGGCCACAGTGCCAGGCCAGCTACTGAACTGGAAGATAAATTCCACCCCAGCCGCACACAGTGATCACATCTGTCTCCTCAAGTGTGTGTTCTCTGAGCTTACCCAGTTCCCCTTTTTCCACTGCCAGACTTCAACCCAACCCCCGATTGCTTCCCAATATGTCTGCCTTTCAGACTTAATTAGCACAATGGCCTGGAGTGTTCTGCAGGCCCCAAACAGAGCCTCCTTAGACCCTGAGCTTGGCTCACACACAAATTCTAACAGCCTTTGGGCCGAGAAACAACTAACTGCTCTGTGGCATTAAGGTTTCATTTTTGTGGGTGGTTGTATTGCATTGTGATGGCAGGGGTATTCTTTTTCTTTCTTTCTTTTGTATTTTAATCAGGGGAGGTATTGTTTGGGAACTTGGTTCTGGAGGTTGAACCCAGAGCCTGCTATTCTAAGTGTGGGATCTATCCGCCTCAAACTCCGTCCTTATTTATTTGTCTGCCTTTCTTTCCAGTGGTTGATTGGTTTGGAGCTTTGTTACTTTTGAAGAATTTGTGTTTCTTTCTTTTCTTTTTAGATGGGAGTGTTTAGTTGTTTATACACAGAAGAGCCCAGAAGACATAAATGGTCTTGCAAGTATGCAAGAGAAGGCATTGGAATGTGTTAAATTCCATTGACTTCCATTCAAAGTGACTGTGGGGCTATGTAGATTAGCATGAAAACGTGTATTTTAATAGCAAGAGAAACACCCATGTGAAAGAGCTCACAACCACAGTGGAATATTCCATAAACCAAGAGCAAGACCTGAGATGACTCACAATGAAAATCACCACCGGGAGTTGGGTGGCCATTAATTATAAGCAGATGACACTAACAGATGAGCAATCAATACTTTTTTAATTGGAATGCCGCTCTTTCTTGGTACCTACATAACACAGTTCATTAAGGAGAAAGTATAACTTTTTTTTTAATAGCTTACAGTTCGGGACTGGAGAAGAGCTCTTACTTAAATCTAGCCCTCTGTTTCTCTCACTGCTATTTTCTAGCTGTGAAATAACCCTAAAGGAACAGCTCTACTGAAATCAGAGACCCTGGTCTAAAGGCGTCCTTGCCTCTGCTCATAGAAATTCTTCCTCCACATAGCCACCCTGCCCTCTGCCTCCACTGGTGCAGAGGGAGCCAGACCAGATGCCTAAGAGATGAAAATTGCCCTTCTTGGGAAACATACATTGAAAACTCTATCACCCTGAGTGAGACATCCAAGTTTCATTCTAACACAGACCTTTCAACCCATTGACTTCTCTGTATTTTAGGGACATCATCTATAAAGTGAGGATAATGACATCTACTTCCTCAAGATTGTGACAAGGCTTGTAAACAAGGACTCCACAGCATAAACCAGAATGACAGTAGCATTTACCAACACTTCGGGATGAATACTATTATAGCCTCAACGGCTCACCTATTGTTCAAAACAGAAAAGTTGTGAGGTTTCAGGGAACCAGGCAGTTTCCACAGGAGAGCTCACTGTCACCATTGCTGTTCGCGACTGTCCTGCCCTCTAGATTTCACATCCTTCTCCTGAGCGCTCCCGGACAAAAGTCCACTGTTGAGACCCTGATGAACAAAGTCAAACCTCACTCCTGTTCCAGATGAAGTGAAAGACCGACAGGTGGGGTGACGGCAAGTGGGGTGATAGGGAGTGCCGGGGAGGCTGGTTGTCCTGTCTGTCCTGACTCTAGTCACTCATCTCTCGGGACTCACAGTCAATGGAGAGACGAGAGAGAGGAAAAGCCCCTTAAAAGGATAAGTCGCAGCAAAATTGTGGAAGCCTTGGAAATGATAGGGTAACTGCTGGAAAAGGAAAGTAAGCGCGTGGGATATCCAAATGCATCATCTTCTCTGACAGGCGAATTTCACAGGGAGCGAACCTTGACAGCTCTCCTCCCTGTCTTTTGGAAACTGCTTCCCTGGCAGCCACTTGCTAAGCTGCACCAGTCACACCACACAGCAGGTGTACTCTCTGCTGTCACATCGCTCTCCGTGAAGCTCATTTATTCAGATAATGGTGCAGAAGGAGGCCGGGGGAGTGAGTATGGCAGAGTTAGGGTCCCACAAGACGGGTCTCCAACACCACATCTTCCTTTTATGTTCAGGTCTTCAAACTGACACGTTTTCCATTTTTACAAGGCTACCGGGTGGCAATGAGTTAAGAGTATTTGTTTGCGGGCACCCATTTTATTAATATTTCTGCAGTGGTAAGTAGGAGAGCAAATAACGCCAATTCACTATAGGGTGCTGACATCTTATAAGCGCTACAGAAGGGCTAGCAAACCAGTGGCTTTTATTTCTCCTAAAAGGAGTTTTGTATACTTGTGGTGATAGAAGAAGACAGTGCAGAGGAGGGTTAAAAGTAAATGACACATGCGTTCCAATGCTTCCGATAAGATTGTATGACACATGAAATATATACTTGTGTATTCACATATTTTATAAGTTTGTGTAACATAGGAATGCATACATGTGTCTTCATACATTTTCACAGTGCAAATGTAGAGAAGGGCCTTTTATCTTTAAAATCTACCATTTAGGGGATATGGAGACAGATCTCTGTAGTTTTTCATGAGTATTTATGTAATATGGTTACACACAATCAAAACCGTCAAAGCCACAGAAAATTTGGCTTTCAGCCAGCTGACACACCATAGGTATGGGTTGGCTCCATTCCCAGTCACTACAGGTACAGACCAGCTCCATTCCATTTGCAGCAGTAATAGAGAGATATTTTTCCATTGATGTGTGTGTTTCTACTTGCAGCTGTAAAGCACCACCTCTGTCTTGACCAGGGGTAACCTGGAAGGTGAATCAGAATTTTCCATTGACAATCTATCAGTCCCCGAATTTCTTAAATGACCATGACTCTCTCAGTTGTAAGCTTTCTTCGCTAAAATACAAATGTTAGGTTGGTATGTTTTCCAATTAAGTTCCCAAAGTTACATCCTTTGCTTCAAATTCATCTTCTTCCCAAGATGGTTTGTTTAGTCAACAGACGTTTCTTTGTTGAGATTGGTATATGTAGGCACTAAAAAAAGAAAAAAGAAAAGAAAAATTATAAACTAGGAATTTTTCCTTAAGACCATTCCCAATGAGTCGGGAAACTGAAATATTAACATAGAAAATGCTATTAAAACAAACATGCATGAAAGTACTGCAATGAATCAGAGGACAGATTACTTCTCTATGATTCTAAAGAAAAGTTTGAAATTAAATTTAAGATATATATGTATATACATATATATATATAAGAAAATTTAAAAATGCATCATGTAGGAGAGAAAAGCACTCCATAAAACACAAGCATTTGAGTAAAGAAAGCAGAAAATCAAGAATTTTGTTACATGTAAGGATAACAAACAGGTACCTGGTTGGTTTTGATGAAAGAAGTGAAGAAAAATAAAATTGGAAAGTATGACAGTTCTTGCAATCTAAGATAAAGATTTTCAGTGACTGGAGAGAAATTGAGGAAGACACTAAAAGGTGGAAAGACCTCCCAGGCTCACTGGCAGAATTAATACTGCAAAAATATCTATATTACTAAAAACAATCTACAGTTTCAATCCAATCCCCATCAAAATGTTAACGACTTGCTTCTTAGAGTATTTTATCGATCTTAAGATTCATGAGGAGGGACAGAAGGCCCTGAAGAAGTAAAGCAATGCAACTCAGAAAGTCCAGTGCTGTACACCTCAGGACACCTGATCTCAAATTACACTAAAGAGCCACATAACGAAAAGCATGGTGTTGGTGCCAAAATAGATACATAGACTGATAGGATAAATGGCACATAAATAGACTCACATCTCACATCAAACCAATTCTTGATAAAACTATCAAAACATCCTGGGGGGGAAGATACTTTTTTTGAAAACTGATATCCACCTATAAAAGAATGAAAATAGATTGATATGTCTCAACTTGCATAAAAATAAATTCAAAGTGGTTTTTCTTTAAGGTCTTTGGCCCATTTTGAATTTATTCTTACACAGGTAGAGACATATTAATCTATTTTCACTCATATTTTAGAGTTCTTTCTAGGTTCTGGTTATTAATCCCCTGTCAGAGTTGACAAGTATTTTCCCTGCTCTTTAGGCTGCCTCTTTGCTAGGCTGGTTGCTCTTTTGCTGTGTGGAAGCTTTATAAATGTATAAAGCTTGGCCATTATCAAAAATACAAACAGCCAGTGCTTGTGAGGGTGGAGAAGGAAGAACCCTTATGTATGCTAGAAGTGATACATCAGTTCAGCCACTCTAGAAACCAGTGTGAATATCTATCGAAAGCATGAACAGAGTTACCATAGGACCCAACTGTTACGATAAATGTTACAATAAATCTTTCTGCCAAAAGCCGCTGAGCCCCACTGCCACGTGTAAGCTTTACACCAGCCACCTGCCCAAGTTAGGCCCAAATGAATACACAGAGAGACTTGTATTAGTTACAATGCTGCTTGGCCAATGACTAGGATTCTCATCTGTTAGCTCAGTATCAATTATCATACGTCTATATATTTTATAAGACTTATCTTATCGGATGCCTTATTGGCGTCCCTCCTAGCTGGTGGATCACATCGTGCCGCTGGAGCAAGAGCCGAGGGGAAAGAGAGCGACATTTCCTTTTTCCTCTTCTTAAATATGAGTCTCCTTGCTATGTCACTTCCTGTCTGGAACATCACTTCTCTACTACATTTCCCAGAATCCTCTTTGACTCCTAGTCTAGCCTAACCTGCTGTCTCATTGGCCAAGCAAGTACTTTATTTATAAACCTACACAGAAATATTTCCCCATCACCCAACTACAAAGATTTTAAGTCAGTATTCTACAGAGATATCTGCAAATTCACTTTAATTAATATCCTATTCGTGATAGCCAAGGCATAGAGTCACCTAGAAGTCATAATAGATGTGTGTATAAACAAAACAGGATGTATATACATAGCAAAAATTTTTTCAGCCCTGAAAAAATAATGACAATGTGTCATTTTCAGGAAAATCAATGGAACAAAAGAACATCATGTTAAACAAAATAAAATACACTCAAAAATAGATATCACATGCTTTCTTTCATGTGTGGAATCTAACTTGAAACTGTATATACATGTGTGTGTATCTGGGAGGAAGAAGGTGTCTGGTGTCTGAGAAGGTAGAAATTGGAGGAAAAGAAGACAAACATTGCCTTTTCTCTTACATGTACAATCTACATTTAAATAATCGCAAAATGTTATAGAGGATATAATCCCATGAGTGTTAAAATATGTACTATGAGAACACTGAAAGGCTAGTGAAATTGAGGCCGAGCTAGACTGTATAGCAAGACTGTCTTAAAAGAAAAACAAAATGTATTACTTTAAACAGAATAAGATGCTGTGCCCAGTCATCCTCCAAACCTTCTCCAATTCATCATTGAGCAAATTCACAGAACCAAATGGCATCCTTCTCTCCTTCTCGTTAAGCAACACACACACACACACACACACACACACACACACACACACACACACACACACTGTAAAAACAAGATATAAATTTAAACAACATGTTCATAGCCACATTTTTGAAGTAAGATTTTCCAGAGACCAGGTAAGGAGGGTTGTCATTCTTTTTCTTCCTTTTTTTAAAGTGACAGATTTGGCAACATCACCCAAAATTGCTGAGTAACATTCTCAGTAGACAAATAAAATATACCAAAATAGTAGACAAATAAAATCTATTGACTGGAGTGAGAGTTCCGGATTTCATGGGATGCATCTCAGTAGACAAATAAAATACACCAACATTGTGTTTTTCCCCAGAAAAATTCCAGAATAAATCCAAGGTCAAGGTCAGTGGAGACAGGAAGAATGTGACTGAGGCAGTGTTTTAGGTTACTAACTGAAAAATAACACCAACAAGACAGCAGCCCCAAATCCTCATTAGTCCCCATGGACTGAGGACTGAGAGAACTCTGACACTTAGACTACTTGAGTGGCTGGAGAGTGGGGGTGGGGGTGGAGGGACTGTCTCATGGTGAACCAGCATCAGGGGCTTCAATGCCCGGTCCAGGCCCTTCTCCCGTTCCCAGCCTCATTCCCTTCTTCATCTCTAGTCACTAGGGAGAGTTAGAGTACTCACTAGCTGACAGACAAATAGAGATCCTCGGATGGACTGAGGAAATACATCCTAAAAGTAATTTAGAGTGAAAGAAAACACCTTTAACCTAGATGCTTTGTCATAAACAGGAGCAAATAGGAGACCATAAATACCTAAGAGATTCAACATTGCAGAAGAAACTCCCTAAACTCAAAAGGAAAAAGGAGCTATTACAGGAAGGCGAAAGGACTTTAAAATGTTAGTAGAGAGTAATTGGTGCAAGTGTGTTACTGCTCCTCTTGAGTTGTGATGCGCAGCTAAATGGGAGAGTATACGCTTAGCATGTTCCAGGTCTTGAGTTGAATCTCTAGTGCCAGACACCCAAAAGCCTGAGTGTACTGGTGAATTTCCATTCACAACTTGGCACAATCACAAATCACATGGGAAGAGGAAAGATCAGCTGAGCATCCACCCAGACCAGATGGCAGATGGCCATGTCTGTGATGGATTGTCTTCACTGATGATTAGTGTAGGAGGGCCCCCAGCATTGTGAGTGGGACCAGCCCTATGTAGGTGCGCCCAGGCTGTGTATGAAAGCTGAGTGAGCCAAAGAGAAGCAGTGAGCAGCCTTCATCCATGGTTCCTGCCTGTGCTCCATCTTGGACTCCTATTCAACTTCCCTTGGTGATGATGGACTGGCCTGAAAGTGTATGCCAGACACACTTTTCCTCTCTCTCCTAAGTAGCTTTGGGTCAGAATGTTTTATCACAGCCACAGAATAAAACAGGAACACTGTCCATCTATAATGTCTAAGAGACTCAACAAACGAAACAAATACAACCCAGAAGAATTCATAACTTTGCTTAGTAACATCAGACTTTTTCAAAGATCATACAATAGCAGCAAAGAAAACTGTAATGTGTGTAAAATTAAAGACAGCAAGTGACGGGTGATAATTGGACATCTAATGAGTTTTATGTACAATAAAAGGATGCCATAAAATCTAAAAAATAAATAAATAAAAACCTCTAACATATTAGAAGGGCAAGCGTAGATGGGAAGGTTCAATAAATAAAGATGCATTCTCCGAACATATGTGCGAATTTGCTGTAATTAGAAATACAATTCTAAAAGCTTATGTGGGGCAATAAGATGCAGTATCCTGACTAGCTTTAGAAAGGGGAATAGTGAGGATGAACATATCTGAGTGCGCCATTGACACAAGAACAGAGAAAGAGTTAAACACTGAAATGTTAGTGGAGATAATGCATCAGATCTGAGAGGAGGGACCGACATTTCGGGAAACTGCTGAAATAAGGGGCTTGCTATGTACAACTAGAATAAAAATTAAATTCAATAAATTATACTTCAGTGTCGGGCGTTGGAGGCACACGCCTTTAATACCATCATTCAGGAGACAGAAGCAGGCAGATCTCTATGAGTTCAAAGCCAGCCTGCTTTGCCAGTCTACAGAGCAAGTTCCAGGACAACCTCCAAAGCTACACAGAGAAACCATGTTTCAAAGCACCAAAAATAAATAAAAAATAAACAAATAAATTATACTTCAAAAAGTATGCTGCAGTCTCAATGAGAACCCTCACCAAAATAAAGTGCTGCCCTGCTATTTTGTCTATCTTTATTAAGAATTATAGTTTGTTATGGACATATTCTAATTTGCACTGGAATTTAAGCATATTTAAAGTAATTGTCGACACATTTTATTAATTCCCTAGCCTATTTTACCATATTTTATTAATTTACATTGGGGTACAGAGGATGTAATCTAAGGCCTCTTGGGCATTCCAACACTTTGCTGTTTCCCAAGGTCCAACTTTTGACTCTTTCTGACTGGGTTCTTCTGGTTCTTTTGGATTTCTAGAGGTCATTTACATTGATTCTTAATGATTCACCATAAAAATGCTGGAGCCAGTTATGGTGCACACCGCTGTAACCCCAGTAAAAAGGAGGCTGAAGCAGGGAGAATGTGAGCTCATGAGTTCAAGACTAGCCTTGGGCTCTAAGTGAGACCTATTGTCAATAAATAAATAAAAATTAATTAATTAACAAATCAGAGATTCTGGAAATCATTTAAAATCACAAAGTATTGAAACTGTGAATCGTGCCTTGCTTTTGTCTAAGTGGTAGAGTATTTGCTAGCATGCGCACAGCCCTGGATTCAATCCCCAGCTCTACAAAACAAACAAACAAAATCTCACTAGGAAAATGCTAACTACTTGGATTTCATCATCACACTTGAACACACGTGTCAGATTGTCCCAGTGTATCCATAAATATGTACAACAAGGAAAATGAGTTTTAAAATCTTACTATTAGGAGACAGGTTATAAAGGATCTTGTATCTTAATCCTAATGTAGAAAACACACTCATAGCAAAAAAAAAAGGAAAAAAAACTAAAACAAAAACAAAACATAGAAGTCTTGACATGAAAGATTTGCTACATAAAATTTTAAATTTTTTATTTTTTTTTTCAGATTTTTTTATTTGAATTAGAAACAAGATTGTTTACATGACCATCCCAGTTCCCTTCTCCCTCCCGTCCTCCCCTACCACCACCCCAACTAAAACCCTACCTATCACATACCCTTTCTGCTTCCCCTGGATGGTGAGGCCTTCCATAGGGTGTCATCAGAGTCTATCACATCCTTTGGGATAGGTCCTGGGCCCACCCCCATGTGTCTTGGCTCAGGGAGTATTCCTCTATGTGGAATGGGCTCCCAAAGTACATGCTAGGGATAAGTACTGAACTACTATAGGAGGTCCCGTAGATTTCCAAGGTTTCCTCAATGAAATCCATGTTCCTGGGGTCTGGATCAGTCCCATTCTGGTATCCCAGCTATCAGTCTGGGGAGTAAGAGTTCCCCGATGTTCAGGTAAGTTGTTTCTGTGGGTTTCATCAGCCTGGTCTGGACCCCTTTGCTCTTCACTGGTCCTCTGCATCTGGATTCCAGTTCAGTTCGGTGATAAGTTGTGGGTGTCGGCTTCTATTTCCATCAGCTGCTGGATGAGGGCTATAGGATGGCATGTAAGTCAGTCATCAATCTCATGACTAGGAGAATGAGAAGGGAAGAAGAGGAGGGATGCAGAGGACATGAGGGAGCAGAAAGGTTGAGTCAGGGGAAGAATAGAAGATAACAAGAATGGAGATACCATAATAGAGAGAGACATTTTAGGTTTACAGAGAAATCAGGCACTGGGGAAATGTCTGGATACAGAGATGACACCAGCTAACAATCTAAGCTACAGAGGAGAGGCTGTCTTAAATGCCCTCCCCTGATAATGAGATTGATGACTGACTTATATGCCATCCTATAGCCTTCATCCAGCAGCTGGTGGAAGTAGAAGCAGACAGCCACAACTAATCACTGAAGTGAACTGGAATCCAGTTGTAGAGAAGGGTGAGTGATGAACAAAGGGGTCCAGACCAGGCTGGTCAAACAGAAACAGCTGACCTGAACAATGGGGTCCCCAGACTGATAGCTGGGAAACCAACACCGGACTGATCCAGACCCCAGAAACATGGGTGTCAGTGAGGAGACCTTGGAAATATATGGGGCTTCCTGTAGTATATCAGTACTTATCCCTAGCATAGGTGTGGACTTTGGGAGCTCATTCCACATAGAGGGATACTCCCTGAGCCAAGACACATGGGGGTGGGCCTAGGGCCCTATCCCAAAGGATAGGACAGACTTTGAAGACTCCGCTATGGAAGGCCTCACCCTCCCTGGGGAGCAGAAAGCATATGTGATAGGTAGGGTTTTAGTTGTGGGGTGTGGTAGGGGAGGAGGGGAGGGAGAGGGAACTGGGATTGACATGTAAAACAATCTTGTTTCTAATTCAAATAAAAAAATGGAAAAAAATACTATGCTCCAAGGGTGGTAGCAGATACCTAAAACTTAGGAGGCTAGAGCATGAAGACCCTATGTTTGAGGCCAACCCAGACTATATAAAGAGACCCTGTCTTGAAAAAAGTAAACAAAAATTATGTCAAAGTAGTTTCATAATACTACTTTCATAATTAACTGAAGTGGCATAGAATGATTGTCAAGATATATTAGTGGAAACAAATCTTATGAAAAACTGGAAATGATAAGAAGAAAAGGCATTAGCATTTTTTATAGGAATAGACTCCTGAGGAGGAGGCAAATAGTAGAAGTGAGGGTAGCCTGATCTTTATTGTTATAGTCTACATTTTTATTGTTTCATTTTTTAAAAAATATTAATATGTAAGTGAAGAAATGATACACTCAGGAAGTTTACAGTGGTAGCTTATGATTGCTCAACCAAAGTAAAATGACCAATTTTTGTCGTTTAGAGTATATGCTTGGTGGTAGTGCACATAGACCCCTAAGCTTGCCTTGTGGCTGAGTTTATTAGGGTAAGGAGGAACAATGGGTGTTTGTTTGCATGGCCAACCTTCCTCTAGAAAGAACTGACTACCTCACCTAGCAGCCTGTCAACTGGCAATAGCTCCTCATGTTGAACTTTGACAGGCTTGACTTTGCATACTTCTTGTACAAGCAGCCACAGGGACTGCTGTAAGTTCATTGGAGCAGAGGTCCTGTCAAATGCTGAAGATGCTGGTCTTCTCTGACCTCTGTCTCTGACATTCTTTCCTCCTCTTCTTCCATGATGAGCTCTGAACCTTGGGGCGGGGCAGGGGGGATACAGATGTCCTATTTATGGTTGATCATTCTTCTCTCTCTCTCTCTCTCTCTCTCTCTCTCTCTCTCTCTCTCTCTCTCTCTCCATCTTGGCTATTGTTAGTCTTCATTCTAACTTCTGCCCCCTGCACAAAGACGCTCCCGTGATAAAGACAGACCTGTACTAATCCATGATCATTGAGAATTTAGATGGCAGTTTGATACTATGTCCATCAGCAAAATAGTAGTAATAGGTTCACACCTAAAACCTATGCATGCCCTGGCCATGGATGGGTTCTTGGCCACATTTACAGTAACAGGCATGAATTTCCTTCTGTTTAAAAGGGTCTTAAGTTCAACCAGAAAGCTTATTAGAGTAAGGAGAAGCAAGGGATCTTAATACAGACCAGCCCCATACCTCTTCAAACCAAGGCTCCCTTTGTCTTCTAGGAGTTGAACCCAAGGTCCTGTGCAGGCTTGGCAGGTATTCTTTCAGTTTCATGTTGCAGGGGAAAGCAATTTGTTGCAATAATCAAGGTGATATATTCCAGTGAGGCTGCCTACTTTTAAAACTCAAAATGAAATTATATGAACATTCATTCAGAACAAGCAATTCACTTACCACAGAGGGGATGGCTGACCTCTTATTTTCTTCAATGACACTTAGTACCAAATACTGTAAGCCATTATAGACAGTCCTCTCAAGGGACAAAAACCTACTCTTTGGCACATCCCAGCCAACTAAGAGTTGCCCCCAAAAGAACCTGCCAGGGAATTCCTGGCTTCAAAGAGCTGCTGATCTGTGTTGAACTGATTAAAGTACAGAGTTAAAGCTGAACAATTTGCAAGTTTATAAACATTGTAATGTGTCAATAAGAGAATGGCTAGGGACAATAGGAGAGGTCTTCCTTAGCATATGCAAAGACCTGGTTCTGGAGGCCCTGAGATCCACTCCTAGCACACACACACACACACACACACACACACACACACACACACAGCTTTAAAAAAGAAAGTCTTTGATAGAATCGGGAGATCAGAGTAAGAAAATTGACAGAGTGCCAATTTCCTAGCCCTTTAAAATTGAGTTTAAAGACACCGTCTGTTCCTGATCCTCTGAGTGTCCTTCCAGTAATTCCCTCTGTCAGAGAAGGCTCTATCGGCCATTCCCTAAAGACAGACCTGCTGGCAGTGAGTTATTTTAGTTTTTGTACATCTGAGGTCTTTATTTTATCTTCATTTTTGAAGGATGTTTTTGCTGGAAATAAAATTGTGGGTTGACATTTCTTTGCTTTCAGGGCTTTAGAAATGCTGTTCCACTTTTTTTCTGATCTTCACGGCTTCTGGGAGAAATGTAAAGCCATTAGAGTCATGGTTCCCTTCTAAGTAAGTGTTTCTATAGCTATTTGCAAGAGTTTTTCCTTTTTCTTCAGTTTCCAATAGTTTTCCTTTAATGCATAGTGATGCTTTAGTTTATTTTGTGATGTTATAATGGACCCCTGCTGTATTCGCACACTTTTCATTGAAAAAACAAAATATCAAAGGCAGGCTATTTCTGAAGAAAGTCTAAACAACAGATTTCCAGCAAACTCATGGAAGTCAGCACCACAGCGACAGAGCAAAAAAGGAAGGAAGGAGGAAGGGAGGGAGGGGGGAGGGAAGGAAGGAAGGAAGGAAGGAAGAAAACACAACGGTAAATGGGAAGCCAGAGAGAGGAGGCGTTTGGCCAGGCTTGGGATTTTCTTTGAAGAAATAACCAAACTACATGAAAATAAGACACAATGATCCCATTTGGAGTGGTTTTATTGTGTGTCTATTTGCCCCCAGCGGTGTTTCCATTTCCCTGAAAAGCAGACTTTCCCCTGCCTGTGATGGGTCTCTCTGTCCCCATTATACCATAAAGGAAGGAAAAGGCGGGGTCCATTCTAGCACTAACTAAACAACAGTTAGTCTCTACCCATGCACTAAACCCATGCACTAAGGCCAGGGGCTCTACCGCTTCTGGACTCGCACTGTGAAGTACCGACTGTGACTGTTTCAGTGCTCTTGGACAAAAGCAGACACCCAGACCCGGTACTGGAAGGGACACAGAAGCAGATTAAGATCAGTAGATGATAATGGGAGGTGGGGTGATCACTATGTGGATCATCTGAAACCCAAATAAAACCGAACCTTCTCCACTCCCAACCCTAGTCAATGGCACCCAGCTCTGGGACCTTCTTTTCCAACCTGAAAAGTTTACATGTATTGCTTGCCAGCAAATATCATGCGCAAAGTGCTCTGAGCTATTTTCCTGAGTTTAAATCCCTTAATTGCGAGAGAAAAACAACTCAGGAGGCAGAGGTAGATGGATCTTTGTGAGTTCAGGCAAGTCTAGTCTACCGGGACAGACAGGGCTGTGTGTTAGAGACCCTATCTTAAAAAAACACAAAATGAAACAAAACAAAAAAATTCACATCATCTTATTTTAATAAATGACTCCACAAATTCTTGTTTGTCTTCTTCAGGTTGGTTTTTTGTTTGTTTGTTTGTTTGTGTTGGCTTTTGTTTATGTGAGGCTCGTTTTCCAAGCATTTGCAGTACTCAGATTGGCTAGTATTTTCTACTAGCCAATCCTGAACCTAGGTAGTGATCTAGTCCATAGTTCAAGTTGCAAGGTCTTTGATGTATGTTTGGGATCACATTCCCAGCTGGGTAGCTGAAAAGTAGATCAGAGAACTTTAAGGGGGTTCCCTTTTCTGTTTATACAGGTTGCCTTTTCAGCCCTTTGGGCTTTCACTGTCCTGCTCCAACGTAACTGCACCACACCTGAGGCCAGCTGTTTCAACAAAAGGAAAACAGAAACAAATGTCCTTTACCAATTATTGGGGTCTAATTCCTTCTTCACTTCTGGAATCAGCGAAGGGTTGCCTAGCGACTAGGGTACAGCATAACAGAACATAAAGAAAGACTTAAGAAAAAAAGAAGAGAATGGAATGGACGCGGGAGAAAGAAGAGGGGCGAGGAGATGACAAGAGAGAATGTAATGGGTTTCCTCCATTGTACCTGAAGTTTTGAGGGGCTCTTGTGCCTCCCTGAACTAAAGCTGGAGAATCTTTCTGTGTTTCACTCCCACATCTGTGCCCATGTATCGGGTCTGAATTAGCTTGAATCCAAGCTCAGAAGGAGTAGCATGTATATTCATACTGACAGGATGCCCAGTGAAGCTTTGTGTTCATCTCAACATCCACAAGCGTCTGTGTAAACTTTACCACTGTGTTCAATGTACATTTGTTGGTGGGACAGTATGCTTATTCTTAATCATACCCAAAAAGCCGAGAACATTTTTTTTGTTTTGTTTTTCGAGACAGGGTTTTCTCTGTGTAGCTTTGGAGCCTATCCTGGCACTCGCTCTGGAGACCAGGCTGGCCTCGAACTCACAGAGATCGCCTGCCTCTGCCTCCTGAGTGCTGGGATTAAAGGTGCTCGTCACCAACGCCCGTCGAGAAGATACTTTTTAAAGTTAATACAGATCTAGAAAGTAACACACATATTTAAAGTATTAAATATAACCAGCAGAAAAGCTATACGCAGACTTGAAGGTTTTCAAATTATCAAAATGTAAAGATATCTCATGATATTAATAGAAAAGAAACTAGACCCTTGTCAAATAACTATTTCCTCCAGATGGAAATATTCCCTCCTGTAGGGAGGGTTCAGAGCTTGTAAGACTCAGAAAGTTGAGGAAACTGAAAGTGGAAAGTTATAAGATTTACACTCTCCCAAGATTACAGAAAGAAGTATAAACAAGGCTTGGAGCAGAGAACCTCCTGCCGGCAGAACTGCCTGCAAGTTTTTCTGGAGTTTCAGAGATACAAGTTTTATGAGCCATCATCAATGCCTGGATTAGCTGCCTTCAAGTCACTCATCCTCTTGTGAGTGACCCAAATAAACTGACTAGTTCACCAAACTAGACTGAAGTGGCCTTTTTGCTTTGATCTTATCAGTGCCCTCTCTGAGGTAAATAGACATTTGCTCATATCTCCCCAGAAAAAAAAAGGCATACAACAGCTCATATCTCCTATGAACACACATATAAAAATTAACAGTGCGTCATAATCAAAGAGAATTTAGTTTTAGTAATGTAAGATAGCTTTAGCATTGGAAAACCAATGGGCATGGCCATGTGAATACAATAGATCATCTCAATAAACATAAAAACTGACAAAATGCAATACTCAGTTATGATTAAATAAAAAAACATTTGCAGCAAACAAGAAAACAGAAACATCCAACAAGTGGCATCTATGAGAAAGCTAAACATAATATTGTCATCAATAGAAAAAAATTGAAGTTTTGCTCTGAGCAAGCAAGAAAGGTACAGATTGCAAAGCAAATTAAACTGTCATTACGAATGGCCATTAATGCCCATGCCAGAAAAATCTAAGGCACCCACAAATTAACTACTGGAATAGATGGGTAAGTCACAAGATTCAAGGTTAACATCACAAAATGAATAGAATTTTTACATTTCAATGATGAACAGTTAGAAACTAAGCACAAACATGGTTGTGGAATGTTCCTTTATGCTGTGTGATGATATATCACTGTGATTGGCTTAATAAAAAGCTAAATGACCAATAGCTAAGCAGGGGTTACAGGCAGGACTTCAAGACAGAGAGGGTGTTGGGAAGAAGAAAGAGAGTTGCCAGCCAGACTTGGAATAACCAGGATGGACAGTACAGAGATGACATCATAAAGTCATGAGGCAGAAAGCAAATTAATAGAAACAGGTTGATTTAAGTTATAAGAGTTAGAAACAAGCCCAAGCTAAGGTCTAGCTTTCATAATTAATACAGTCTCTGTATGGTTTTTTGTGAGCTGATGGCACAAAGAAAAATGTATTTACACATTGATTTCTCTGGAAAGGGGAAATAGAAGAGACCTTCTGGGTAAAGTGGGGACAGGGTGGGAAGGGTAGAGGCATGGAAACATGAGGGACAAATGAAAAGATATATCATTCATAAATCAAAAGAATCAAAATTCATTAGATATCTATTCTCACCAAATTTATCTACAGGCCTGACACAATCTAAAATCTCAGTATTCCTTTTGGAGAAAATTCTAAAGTTTAGAGCTAGAATAATTTAAGAAAAAGAGTCTTTGAAAAGCCAAAGAATCAAAGTTAGAAGTCATATACTCAGCTTGACATAAAACTTACAGATAGACTTAGCATAAAGCTAAAGCAATCAAGAGAGTCTGATATTGACATATGGATCAATCAAACATAATAGTGAGTCCAGAAATAGTTTTCCACATACATAGTTCATTGATTACCAACAAAGGTGCCAATGTATTTCAATGTGGAAAGGTTACTTTTTTGCCATCTAGTACAGAAAATGGGACACTAATATGCATAAAATGTTGAAAGAACTTTACTTCATTTTCATACAATTACCACAATTTAGTTCAGGAAATATGATATGAGGCTCTAACCTCCAGTCAAACTGCTACCATCTTCATGAGATTGACAGTGCCTACCTTCAAAAGTTCATCACCATAACAATAGTGAATTGTTAGCATTCCCTCCTGGATTCCTCACATGAGGGTCTGGCTACTAATCAAAGTCATTTGTATGCCATTCTGTGCTAACTGCACAAGGCCTTGAGGTCTCCCAAAGAGGCTAGAATAAATAGGCTGGGAGAGTTTAACTGAAGGGGGATCCATCTATGTGGCTGTGTGGAAGCCATCACGCATGCTAGGTGAAGGCTGTCTAGTGTGGCCTCTTTCAAGTCACCCATCAGTAACACCTCACTTACACTCTTTAAATAAGCCCAGTATACTCAGAGGTTCCATTGTGTGATGATCTTTGGTACACTTGTACTTTATATGGTTACTTAGAGTTTATGAGGAGATAATAGTGTTGTTTATATCTCCCTGGATGTTTATATCACCTGGAGAGAAAATGCTCACAACAATTGATCAGAGATCTACATATATAAAATAAAACTTTTAGAACATCTAAGAGTGGCTGAAGACATGTCTCAGTGATTAAGAGTACAGCTGCTGTCCCAAAGGACCCAGGTTCCATTCTCAGCACACACATGGTGGCTTATAACTGTCTATACCTACAATTCCAGCACATCTGACACCATTTTCTGACTTGTACAGGCACCAAACACATGGTGCTCATACATACAAGCAGGCAAAAAAATAAAACTAATGCACATAACAAATTTAAATATATATATATATGTGTGTGTGTGTGTGTGTGTGTGTGTGTGTGTGTGTGTGTGTGACAAATGTCAGATAACAGGTCTTCTAGCTATTGCTCAGTATCTCTCAAAAATCAAGCTACATGCTTTGATTTTTTCCCCCAATATCAAAAAGTCCTGCCACTCCAGGCAGTCCAAGCCCAAGGCAATCTTGAAATATGGCTTTAATCTCTCATCTATTACCTTCCTGACCCTACTTCTCCTGGAAGATAGGCTAGGTCACATGGGTTAAGTACGCATCAAATTTGTAAAAGTAAAGAATTCCCTTTATCCTCTAGAAATGAAGGCTCTTGCCTTTCATGACTCCATCATGCTGCTTATAACATGATACTAATAGCTCTCCCTAACGAAGCTCTCATTTGAAGGGTGATTTTCTCAGTTCCTTTTGACCCTATCTCTAACATTTTATCTAACAAGAAATGCTTGATACCCTTGGATATCCTGGATGTGATGGGTAGTCTTGGTTATCAACTTGACACCCCTTAGAAGCGGGAACAGCCTTTAAGAACTGCCTTCCCCAGATGGGCTTGAAGGCATCTTTATGGAGCATTATCTTGATTGCTAGGTGATGTAGGAAGGCCCAGCCCACTGTGGGCCTGGGTCATTAAAAAACAGTAGCTGGCCCTGTTGTGGTACCACATGCCTTTAATCCCAGTACTCAGCAGGCAGAGGCAGGCAGATTGATAAATACATATGAATGGTAGATAAGCACATGCAAAGATGTCCAACAAGATTGGTTATTAGGGAAATGCAAATTAAAACTTTGAGACTGCACAGAATTCCCATTAGGATACAATTTTAATCAGTGGAATGGGCTTCAGAAATAATCCCCTTATGAGTGAGTACTTGCCATATTTGTCTTTCTGTGTCTGGGTTACCTCACTCAAGATGGTTTCTTCTAGTTCCATCTATTTGCCTGTGAATTTCAAGATTTCATTTTTTTTTTTCTGCTGAGTAGAACTCCATTGTGTAAATGTACCACATTTTCTCTACTCATTCTTCAGTTGAGGGGCATTTAGGTTGCTTCCAGGTTCTGGCTGTTACAAATAATGCTGTTATGAACATCGTTGAACAGATGTCCTTGTTGTATGAATGTGCAACTTTTGGGTGTATGCCTAGGAGTGGAATTGCTGGATCGTGAGGTAGACTGATTCCCATTTTCTTGAGGAATCACCATACTGATTTCCAAAGTGGCTGTAAATGTTGAGACTCCCACCAGCAGTGGAGAAGTATTCGCCTTTCTCCACATCTTCTCCAGCAGAAACTGTTTTAAATTCTATATTCTGAAGGTAGTTGTAATGTTTGAAGAATATCTATCCATCTCAAATATATCTGTGTATATCTAGAAAACTTTACTAATACCCTTAATTTTGTGTGTGTGTATACATGTTCATGAATATGTTTGCAAATATGCTGCATGTGTATGGAAGCTGCACACGTGTGTATCTTTCCCCGTCATCCTCCACCTTACTCTTTGAGATAGCATCTCTCACTGAACCAAGAGCTTACTAATTCAGCTAGGTTACCTAGCTACCCAGCCCCTGGAACCCTCCTCTCTCTGCCACCCAGTTTGGAATTATAGGCATGTGGCTGGGCTTTTATACTTGGGTGCTCAACCTCATGCTGGAATAGCAAGAACTGTACCAACTGAGCCGTCTCCCTTTCCCCATCTTCTAAGTTTTCATATGGTGCATAAGATATTTCATGTCACTGGTCGAGACACAGATCGTTTAATATATGACACTGGGGTAGCTTTCACCCTTTTGAAAAATATAGGTTTGTATGTATATTTCATTCCCCAAGTCAAAATAAATTCCATTTACATCAAATATTTATATGCTAAAATGAAACCATAAAGTTAGGAGAAAATATGGGTATTTTTATTATCGAGGTTTAGGGAAGCTCTAGTTAAACATACATAAAATTCAAAATTCAGGAAAATAAGAACATAAATTTGACTACATAAAAATTTTAACTGTCTGATTCAAAAATATTCTTAAGTAAATTCAAATGACTTATGGTGATGTAAAAATCTACTTCAGTAAATTCAATTGAGATATGCAAATATAAGCAAATTTGCAACATACTGATTATGGGCTAATATTTTTAAAATTAGAATAACTCATAAATTAAGAAAGACAACCGACGTCTATAAAGTGTGGCGAACAAAAGAAGCAACAAGCCAAGAGGAAATGGAAAAGCATCCCATGCAATCGGATGCTTAACCTCACCTGTCATGTAAGAAATTAATGCTAAGAACAGGGAAGCAAAGTTTAGTTAATGTATGACATGTTCACAGTGCACTCTCTAATTCAAGGAGAAATAAAATGAAGAACTGTATAACCACAGGGACTCAGAGTTGTCCTATGTGGAATTAAGCACTCCACCAAATGTTAATGTGGGCCCCGCCCCTTAAGGACACAAGATGTGTAGTCCTGGGTACCTTCAATATAAACCAAAGGCTGTCACCTTCATTTTTAAAAACTTAGCAACTACCAAAATCAACTAGAGAAATCATTAAATCCAGATTGCTGGTCTGTGCCTCTAATGTAAGTAATTCAGGAAATCTAGGATGAGCCCTGAGAACATGGATTGTTAACAAGACTTTCATGATACTGATGCTCCTGGTCCAGGGAGCCACTGGTCTGCAGGCACCCTTTACATTTCCTGCTGTGGCTTTAATGATAGACACTGATTGATCAGAGACCCCTTCTTCCCAGCAAGGAATCAAATCTTCAAAGCCAGGGCAGCCACTGTCATCCCTCAGAACTTGCAGCTGCAGCTTAAATGTGTCCTCCAGCCTTCCTGTGTGGCAAACTTAATCCTCAGCAGAGCAGTGCCAGAGTGTGAGGACTTTATGATTAGGCAAAGCCCTCGGGATAGATTTGTGCTGTTTGAGAGTGAGTTTGTTATAAAAAGTAAGTTTTCCAGCTGTACCTGAAGAAATCCAAGTCAGCACGTCAGAGACTCCTGGGTGTTCTCATTTATTCTGGCACTATTCTGTGTAGCCAGGGTAGGGGACCACTCTAGGTATCCATCAGTATCTGAGTGGATGAATATCACACACCACGCACACACACACACACACACACACACAGAGAGAGAGAGAGAGAGAGAAGAGAGAGAGAGAGAGAGAGAGAGAGAGAGAGAGAGAAAGTCTTATTAAACCATGAAGATAAACAAAAATATTTTCATTTTGTTCATTGGGGGAAAAAAGGAACTGGAGATCATAATGGAAAGACAAATACCATGTGTTTTCTGTCATATGTGGAACCTGGATTGTGGTGTGTGTGAGAGAGAAAGAGAGAGAGAGAGAGAGAGAGAGAGAGAGAGAGAGAGAGATGAACGGATAAAGGAGACTGGGGAGGGGAAGGGGACTAGTTCGGGGAAGGAAGAGGAAGAAAGAAAAAACTCATGTTTTTTTCTCCTATACACAATCCAGGTTTATACATATATTTTATATTAGATATACATATATGTGACATTAAAGTGTAAGGGGAAATGTGGATGATGGAAGGGAGACAAGAGGGGGTAGTAAAGGTGAATATGGGCAAAGTGTAAAGCTGTTCAGAAACAAAACATCATAATGAAACCCATCATTGAGTAGGCAAACTAAAAGCAAAACATTTCTGATTTTTATTGTCATAACAATGTGCCTTTGCCACCCTCCTGCCCTCTGTCAGCTTCTCTCTCACCGTGTGATACCTTCCTCGGGCTATGATATGTGTGTATTCCTGCCACAACCTTTGTTCAGCCAAAGCCTCCACTTTTATGGATGACCCTTCCTCCGGTACTGTGTCACAGCACAGAAGGAGCAGCCACTCACCAAAACTGGTAAGAGGTGACTAATTAAATGACTTCCCAAGGTGCTACTGGGGAGCGAAGCCCTGTTCGATTTGGCAATAGTTCTCAAATTCCACATGTGTACGTTCTTGTCTTACAAATTCCATTTCTAGATATTTCTCCTGATATCCATACTATCTCCAAAAGCACAAATATTACAGACACAGACAAGTTTATTGTGTCGATACAGTAATAGATGAACACCGGAAACAATTTAAGAGTCAGCCAGTTGGGAGTTCTTTAAGTAAATAGGTTTATATCTCGAGGGAATATTCTACAGCCCTTAGAATGAAAGCAATAGATTTATCACACTGAAAGAGAGATGCATATAATGTACACAGGATAAGAAGTAAATTTCTGAATGGTACACATATACTAATTGGTTTTATCAAACTGTATATAAGATCCAACATACGGCAGTTTTAACATGATTGTCACATGCTCCCCATTTCAAATGCAGAAATTTATTCCCCAAACTGATAATTTGGAGAGGAAGTAGGACCTTTAGGTAGTGATGGGTCATGAATACAGAGGCCTCAAGAGTGAAAAGTTACCAGGACAAGGGACAACCCCAAGAGCTCCTGTGACCTACTTTCTATTCCTCAAGGATATATAGTAAGAAGCCAGACCTCTCTAAATCAGGAAGCAGGCTTTCCCTGGAATTAATCAGTGCCCAAATCTTAGACCTTCCTTTCTCTAGAACTGTGGAGGTAAATTCTGTTTTATTCATATGCTATCTGGTCTACTGTGTTTTGTGTTAACAGTCCATAACAGTGATAAAATATACACATAAGACTGGCAGCTATGCATTCAAAAATCCCTTAACAGAATTGATGGAGAGAAGGGGAACCTAGAATCCTCTCATGACAAAGATATACCCGAAATTACCTTTGCCTAAGAGAAATTAGGAAAATGCCAACTCATAAAGGAAAATGAGTGTGTTCTGCTGTAGGCTTGACATTCAGGACATTCAGGACTTTCAGGCAGCTGGGTCAGGCTGGCATTTTGATATGCAAACCTTATGCTATAAAATAGAAGGCCAGCTCTCAGGGGAGAGAGGACGAGATGTGTAATCCAATCTTAAATTTTTCTTTAAAGTCATAAAAACTTAAACCATGAGATAAATATTTATATGCTCTGGTTTTCTTAGATAAAAAAATTCAAAACTCTTTAATGGAGCAACATCTCAAATTATTCCTCAACCTGAAAGAGCAAAATGAAACTTAGAATTCCAAATAATGACATTTGTTTTTCATTCATGAAAAGGCGCATGGAAGAGGCCGTACTGCTATCTCTTAGTGCTCCCCAAAGAGCAGCTGTTGGTCTGCTATATGAAGGCGCTATTCTTCGGGGAAAATTTTTCAGTTGAACTGAATCACTCATGTAAAAATATGACTCAAGTTTTATTGATCAAACCCTGGAAACTAAGAAGTGTTTTACATCCTGGCTGTCCTTTTTCCTTAGCATGACAAAATCGTGTGCTACTGATGAAGAGCCAAAAGGCGTCTAAACGTTTGGTTGCACCTCTCACCTATTTTGTGTGTCCTCGTTTCTTCACCAAAATCGCATTCATGTTTTCTTCAGTCATTTTAAGAACATCTCAGAATGTTCTCACTTTTCTAATTTTATAGATCTCACAGTGTGTGTGTGTGCGCGTGCGTGCGTGCGTGCGTGCGTGCGTGTATATGGGCACGGGCATGCATACACTACTGCACATGTAGAGGCCAGAAAGCTCAAGGGATCCTCCTCCACAGTGCTGGGTTTTATGTGGGTTCTGGGAGATCCCCACTGCGGTCCTCATACTGTCTATGCATGCACTTTACTGGGTGCGCTCTCTCCCCAGCCTTTATTCTTATCTGCGCAGTTGATCCAGCCCATCATTTATATGCATCACAGAGTATCATTGCATCTTGCAGTTGTATTTATGGAACTTCCGGGAATTTGGAGTGCCTCAGAAAAACCAAAACCAACCGCAGAATCTGAGACTTACATCATGTAGAAAGACAGATTATCAATCCCAGGTTCCGTTTTTCTCTTTGGAACTCAGAGCTCTTTACAGACATTGGTAAATGAATCACCCAGCATCTTTGCACAAAGAGATTTGATATAGTAACCATAATAGACAGTTAATGGATTGGAAAAACAACAACACAAAAAGGATAAGTGACTGACCAAATATTGTGGGGTGAATCAGGATTAGTATAGAAAATAGCTCATGATCAGGCCAGCAATCCAAGATGAATAAAGCACCTTTCTTTGTCTGTTTTAACTTTTTCATATAATAGGAACTAGAAAAGGGATACAATCTTCTCTGTATTAACCTGCTATTGGTTAGTTTTCTTTTTATTCCTTCTCATTCTCATCCAGAAAAAAAAATGGAACTGACACTGGTAATGTTTGGCTAACACTGTATCTCACAAAGCTTTAGATTCATGATGTCTTCTAAATCAGCAAACCTCAAATTTCATTCTTTATTTTTCCAATTCCTGACCCCCACTGGCCTGAAGTTTTCCAAAGGTGCCATATGTGAAAGGCAGAGGGGGGATGGGATTTCCTTTGAGTCATCATTTTCATTACAGTTCCCAAGGGTATGCCATCTTCTGTTCTTTTGTTTGGCAAGCCTGCATCAGGACCACTGTATGCAACATAATGCTAAGCACTAAGAATAGAGTGATAATTAAGACAGAGTCTCTAATGAAAAAACTAAGGTCTAAACATGGAAACGCATTACAGCTATCTCAGGTGCCTTAGCTGAGGTATAAATAGAATGTTCTTAGAATGTCAATGAGGGAGAATACGCTCTGGTTTAAGGAGCTTAAAAAGGGGGATGGTACCAAATTATTTCCGTCCATCTCCTTCCATGACATACCCAGTCAATAGTTTCCCTGTACCTGAAGAAGCTAACTGCTGGGCACACTACCACCCATGCTTTCTGGTTGCACTTTTTCTTTTGTTGGACTTGGCGATGAGTGGCCCCAGCAAGAGATCAGAGAGCATGCAAAGACTGGGCAGGATGATTATCTCCTCAAATTCTCTTCTGCTTAGTTACAGTTTAGTAGTACCTCCATCCCCCTATCAAAGGCCAACACTCCTGTCCTAAAAATCACCACAGGTCACTCTACTCACTGATCACTTGCTGCATCAGACTTAGGAATGGAAGTCTCCACCCATATTTGCCCCAGACAACTTTAAACTGCCGTCCAGCCTACCCAAGCCTCAGTCGCCCAGCCCATGTGCCCAGGCCAGTCATCATGCACATGCTCAACAGGCACTTCCACCCTGAGTCAAGCCTGCCTCTATGCCCAGAGACTGCTGACTAAGAGACACCTGACCTAGAAACACCAGTGAGGAAAAGACAGCACAGCAGAGTCGGCCACCTGAGCGACTAGGACCTTGGGAGGGTGTATAAAAGCAGGTCTAACTTCCTTAATAAGTGAATCTGTAGCATGCTCTGCTACTCACTAATCACCAGTGCCTGAGTCATTGGTGCTGCGTCTTCTCACCCCCTCCCCCAAGGAGTGTCGGAGCAGGGTAATCCACAACATCCATCTTTCCCCCTTCAAAAATAGCATCTCCATTAGGATTTTAAGGGATGGTGGAGATAAGTCAGTAGTAAAACACTTGCTGGATCGCCAGCACGCAGGTAAGAAGTCAGATGCAGTGTTATAGCTCTGTACTTGCAGGGACATAAATGCTTCAGGATCTCTGGGTCTTACTGGACACAGTCTACTCCAATCAGTGAGCACCGTGTTCACTGAGAGACTATCTCAGAACGACAATGTGAAGAGCAATAAAGGACAGCCCCTAATATCAACCTCTGTCTTCCACATATGTATACATGGACACAACCACACACACACAAGAAATTGTTTAGGAGATATACAACTTGGGGGATAGGGAAGTCACAGACACATACACTCTGATAAAAAAAAAAGGTTCAGATGACTTAATTTTTCCACTTATTTACCTAATAGGTCTTAGTAAGGCAATCCTGTTCCTCAAGTAAAACTGTAATGAAGGAAACTACAAAATCACAATCTAGGGAGCAAGAATTTTCTGGAAGCCCTTAAGAAAAACTCAATATATAAAATGTGCAGCTGTTAAAAATGGGGAATGTGCAAAAACATATTTGGGGTTTTTTATAAGAATTTTTTAATAACATTTGCATGTGTGTGTACTATAGCCATGCCTGGTGCTCACAGAGTCCTGAAGAGGGTGTCAAATCCCCAGAAACTAGAGTTACAGATCATTGTGAACCATTGTGTGGGTGCTGGGAATTGAACCCAGGTCCTCTGCAAAAGTAGCCAGTGCTCTTAACTGCTGAGCCAGCTCACCAGTCCCCGTGTGTTGTGAATATTGATTCCCAATGAATAGAAACAGCACGTTATAAAACGCCACAATATAGAATTGGGAAAAAACATTGACAAACACATGGGCCTGTCTGGTGAAAGGAGCAGAGATTAACATGCATTGGAGGAAAGGTCACTGAAGGCTTTCCCTTGAACAGTATATCTGTCCTACCCTGATCCACTGCTTCCTCACATCCACGAGAAACACACCCAGAAATACCTGAGCCACATGACCATAGAGAGATCTCTGAAACTACAAACCAAATAAATTTTCCTTCTTTCTATTGATTACACAGTGCCCATGTTTCTATGGTGTTACTGAAGTGACCATCTGGATTTTGTGGAATGACTGGCCTGCTTATGTTATTCTGCCCAGTTGTCCCCAGACCACCAACACCCCAGACAATGAAACACCATCAAGAAATGCTTCATTGGAATTGGGGAGTGTAGCTCAGTGGATTTCTTAGTTATTTTTCCACCACTGTGATAAAATACCATGACCAAAGCAACTTATAAATGAAAATGTTTAATTTGGGGATCATGGTTGAGGAAGCTTAAGAGTCGATGATCATGGCAAGAACTTGGGAGCAGGGAGGCAGGCGTGGTGCTGGAGAAGTAGCTGAGAGCTTACATCCTTATCCTCAAATAGGAGGCAGAAAAAGTACACTCTGGGGGTGGGGTGGGCTTTTGAAACCTCAAAACCTACTCTAGTAACACACCTTCTCCGACAAGGCCACATCTCCTTAACCTTCTGAACAGTTCCATCAGTGGGGTACCAAGTACTCCAAAGACACGTGAGTCTATGGGGGCCACTTTCATTCAAACCACCACATTGGGCAAGTTCATACTTGGTATGTAATAGAATCTGATTTAATCCCTTCCCCAAAAGATAAGAGAGAAGAGGAGGGACCTGGAGGAGGGAGGTAGTAACACATCAATGCTCACAACCCAGAAGCCAGCCCCTGTCTTGGGAGCATCTCTTAAATGTCTTACCCTTCCACTGCCTGTTATATGCCTTCATGTTTGGGGGTTGTTTTGTTTTCTTTGGTTTGGTTGGTTTTTGTTGTTGTTGCTTTGTTTTATTTTTGTTTTTGCAAAGAATCTCTTCACTTGTCCTTCACCACTCTTATATATTTTGGGTCTGGATTCATCATAGCTTTTGATCAAACTGGTGTGAGAGCTCATGGTAGTTTATCCATGACTTTAAATCTGGTTTTGAATCATTTGAATCACCACCAGGTTATTAAGAGCTAAAATTATTTCAGGTAGAAAAACAAAAGAAAAATAGAGTTGACTCAATATGTCTTCTTGGGCTCTATAGAGAGGATTTCTTTGTGTGGCCTCTTCTAGCTAACCCTTGATCCAGAAGAGCAGAATCAGTGCAAGGCCATGATACTGTCTCCCTCCTCAAGGTGAATTTGTCTCTGGAGTTCTTTGTGTTCTTTCTCATCTGCAGCAAAGGTTTCCTTAACATTGACTTTTGAAAGGCAAGATTGCAGTCTCTTTCAAAAGGAGCACTGGCTTCATATGCAAATTATTTCCCCAGAACCACCTGATTCTGCATACCAGAGAAAGTGCAACCTTCAAGAATGACACAGAGCTTTAAAAATGACTCAGATAGAAAACATGTGTTTGTATCTTCTGTTCTTGGTCAAACTACTGCTAAAACCAAGGTTTGTTTTTAAAAAAAAAATCAAAAACTCACCTTCAAAGTACATGTAGAGGAGTGAGACTTGTGATGGAGCATAGATATCAGAAAACAGTTGCAGCTGAGAGAGGGGAGACAGCTCCTATGTCTGGGTCAGGAGTCAGACGGGCATCTGTCTTCTGACAGAATTGTGGGTGCCAGAAGATAATAAAACGGTACTGCTGAGACCCAAGGGAAAAGTACTTCCAACCAAGAATTCTATATTGAGCCATAGAATATGAGGGTATGAAAAAGGTTTTTTTCAGACATGTAAAGTTTCCAAAACTCTTACCTCCTACACAGCATTTCCCAGGAAGCTACCAGAATAGGTGTTCCTGCAAAAGAAAGTTCACTGAGGAAGCAAAAGACAGAAAGAACCTGAGGGTCTGATGAGGACCAGGGACAGGACTTGGAGTAAAAGAAGCACACATCACCTCTTATTTAAGTTCATTAAAAAATATGCTGATGGATAAAGTCAATTACATGGGAAGTAATGTCATGATGAAGCCTATTATTTTCTACAATGAATAAACAATAATAAGAAATCCATGATAGCAACATAAAAACACTGAATCAAGTGCATAGCCCTTCTCCATGCAGTGGCACATACCACAAACCCCTGAAACCACCCAGGTCCAAGACCTATAAGAAGCTGAAGAGAAATCTGATGTGTTTAGTTTTTCTGGAGAGTCACAAACAAAAGTCTACTCACCCGGGAAAGCAAATCAGCGAGGACCAAACTTAGCAATTGCACCAACATCCCAACTTTGTGAACCAGTGATTTTTGGGTTTACACAGATAAAGGGCTATTTACAAGAGCATAGAGAACCAAAAGCAGTTGCGTCATCACAAAGCCCTCTCCAACCCTGGATAATACTCATAAAGCTGCATCCTTGGAGGTCACTGCACAGGTGATAGGTAGCTCCAAAGTCTAAGAGTCTCCTTTCTCAGCACTTATCACTGTTTGCAAAATCTGGGACTGGTGGTGACTTTTGAATCTTGTAAGCTTCAGGAACTTCCTGAAACTTGTGAGTGTAGTTCTTGAACCTTATAACTTTCATTTACTTCCAAGTCTTAATAACCATACTCGTAGAAGAAATATTTCAATTCAGAGAAAATCATTGAACAATAAGAAATCTCAGGACAAAAATCATGCTGCAAGTTTATGGGGTTTCCCTGATAGTTTCAAGGGAAAGAAAAACATGGTATTTATCCAGCTAGTTACAATGCGTTCATAGAATATTTCCATTTGTTGGGGAAACACATGGAAGAATTATGTCATATGTAGTTATAGCAACTGTGCAAGCAAATTGATGACTGGCAAGTGTGTATTTTTTGCTTTGTTTTGTTTTTTTGTGTGGTATATGTATGTGTATACAATGTGTGTCTTGGTATGCTCACTTATGCATGAAAATAGCAGCCATAGGCCATCATTGGGCATCTTCTTCTACTGCTATTCTCCTTGTTTTTTTTAAATACATACACACACACAATTCATGTATAATATACATATATATGTACGTATTAGTTCTTTAAGAAATTTTCATTAAATCTATTTTGATTATATTTAACCTTATTTCCTCCCATGTCCACCCTTAACTCTGTATCCTCTTTTTTATATATTTAATAACCCATCAATTCCAATTTGTGCTGTTTATAAACTTTTAGATCTGGAACTACTTATTTGAGTGTGGTCAACCTAACAATAGCCACACCATTAAAGAAAACTGACTCTCCTAAAATACACCAACTGTCCATATCTCTTCAGCTAGGGATGAGGGCTCATGAACCCCTTCCAATTCCAAGCTAGAATGTTGACTGACTTGATCTTAAGCAAACAATCACAGCTGCTGCGAGTTCATGAGTGCAGCCATCCTGTCAGGTCTAAAAGACACTGTTTTGCTCTAGTTCTCTTGAATTCTGTTTCTTTGTGCAATGGATGGTGGTTAACTCAGACACCCACAACTGAACAAAGTGCAGAGAATCAATATCTGTGGGGAGCCCACCCACAAGGTTCAGGGACCGTTGCCAAAGATAGGGATGAAAGATTCTAATATCCATCTTGTTTACTTGAAACAGGGTCTCTCACTGAGACTAAAGCTCGATGTTTCGGCATTGCTAGTCAACAAGATGTCCATATGTCTGTGCCACCCACTGTTTGGGTTACTGAAAAGCACCAAAATGCTAGGTTTTTTTTTAGCATTGGTGTTAGAGATCCAAACTCAGCTTCTTATATTTGTTTGACAAGCATGTTACCACTGTTCAACTGGCCCTTCTTAAAACAAGACCTCTTCTTTAATTTCTATTCTAACTTTTCTTTTGTCAGCTACTCAAAACATGCATTCATATATACATGCATAGAAAAGTACGGAAAGACAAGCAGTAAAACATTTAAGGATTTTCTGTAGGTGGTAGGATACCAAAGTTTTCTTTTTTATATTACTGTTGATAATCTAAATTGTTCGCCATTGAAATAAGGAACTAAATTTATTTCAGACATTTCCTTCCCTGTAGTTTGGGGGGCAGGGAGCACATTCAGCACAGAGTTCATGGATAATAGTGTAAGCTACAGAAGAGGTCAGGCACAAGTAAGAAGGGCACCAAGAGGCAATCACACTACACTGAGACAAAAGAGGACCCTTCTCCCATGATTGGCTTATCTCCTTCTCTGTTGGCCTTTTACAATTAAACCACTAAGCCCACATGTATTTCGTTCATTCATTCTGTCAACAAACAAGCACTGAACATTAACTATATGACGAGCACTGTTGTGTGGAAAGATAATCAGGTAACCATTAACTGATAGTCATCACATGATTATGGGATTCAAGGATGCACAGTTTAGCCAATCTTAGCAAAGTGATGGGATCTGATGCAGAAAGAGATCTTCTGGTCCCATATACAAGCCTATGGACGTGGACATGCTTGGTACCAAGTTATGAAATAGACTGACTACTCTAGACCTTCTTATCTGACAATGGGTACAAAATTGGGAAATGGCCTCATGTTCTCCTTCATCATCCCCCAAATATCCCTTCAAAGATAAATGTGCTAGAAATGTCCACTGGTAACTGGCTCCTGTCTGGGGTCCCATTAGGACTTGTAAAACCAGCACATTTTATTTGGTGCCTATTGATTTAAGTGCATTGATCTTAATTTATTTGCTGTAATTAAACCTGTGTAATTATTGCAGGGGAATCAATGCAAACAGGCTCATATATTTCTGGTTTCACAAGCATCCCATATTGATGTCATTTATTTAGATTCCTCTGTGGCTTGATGGCACGATTGCAGGGTCCTAGTGCTAGGATCCGCAGCAGTAAGGGAAGTAGGCACAGGAATGGTTGAGGGCAGAACTCTTTTTCTTTGAGAGTACATTTATCATGGTTCTCATGATACATGCCAGTTGGCTTTCTAATGTTGTAATAGAGGAGAGGCTCAGTAGTAAAGGCACTTACCACCAAGCCTGATGAGCACAATGCAATGCTCTCCTTTTCAGGGAGAAATTGGCATTTGCAAGAAGAAATGCAACTCTAGCAAAAGTGTCCTCTGACTTCCATGTATGTGCCATGGCTTATGAGTGCACACCTCAAGTAGACACACACACACACACACACACACACACACAGAGAGAGAGAGAGAGAGAGAGAGAGAGAGAGAGAGAGAGAGAGAAAGAGAGAGAGAGACTAAGAATTTAATTAAAACAAATACAGTCCTAACAAAAGATAAAGCTGTGGCAAAAAGTAAGCTGGCACACTGGTACCTGTGCGTTTTCACCAGTCGCCCTGCAGTAATCCCCTGAACTTAGTAACAAAAGGAAGGTGAACATTTTAGCACTAGTGGTCCAAGATGGAAGACACAACAGGGTGTTACCTTGTGACCTAGTACTGCATATGGCACCATATTTTTACATGATGACAATAGCTTCCCTTTTACAGATTTCAAACACAAATCTAAGAAACTGCTATTTCCAAGCATTACCAATTGTTATTTATTGCTTTAAAAAGTGGCAGTAACTTGAAGCATATGTCACTTCATACTTCTGTAATTACCCCTCAAAGTAAATTCTTCCTTGTAAATTCCTATTGGTCCAAAATAATGAAATCTGCAAATAATTCTCCAAAGTCTATTGTTTTTTTTTAAAATTTACATTTCCTATGGCAGTATATAAGCATAAGCAGAGGTAATACACACATTGAAAACACTCAGAGTCTCAGGTCATGGCTCAGTCAGTAAAGCACTTCTCTTGCAAGTAGGACTTGAGTTTGATTCCCTAAGACACACAAATATGCTGGGCATTTTTGTAATATGGCACTGGGAAGAGGAGACAGACGGATACCTGAGGCTCATTGGACAGCAAATCTACCCTAACCGGTGAGCTCCAGGCCAGTGAGAAACTTTTGTCTTAACGGAGATGAATCACATTTCTGAAGAAGGCACTCAACGTTTTCCTCTGCTTTCACACATCTATCTCCCAACACACATACACCTCCCTGCACACACCAGTATACACGCTGTACCGGTTATTTCTGCTGCAGTGATAAAAATATCTCACGAGTGAGGTACCAATAGAAGAAGCAGTTTATTTGGCTTCATGGTTCCAGAGGGAGAGTGCACAGTGATGGAGGAGGCGTGGCAACAGTTAGCCAGACTAAGAAGCTGAGCTATCACATTTTCAACCATAGATATGAAAGGTAAACTAGAAGAGGAAAGAAACCATAAACCCTCAAAGCCCTACCCTAGAAATGTACTTCTGCAGCAAGACTGGACCTATCCCTAACCTCCCCAGTATACACTAGTAACAAGAGATCAAGCATTCAAATGCATGCACCTACATTTCTCATTCACACACACACACACACACACACACACACACACACACACTGTTTTGAAAGCATTGTTAAAGGTAAATTTACTTACCATCAATGTAATATCATGCCTGGTGTACATTTTCTCAGATAGCTGTAATCAAGTGATTGCGCCAGCTGTGGTGACAAACACCATTACAGGGGGAATCACATGCTCAGGGCTAGCCTGTGCTATACCTTTGAGGGTGGAGAGATAGCTCAGCAGTATTTTCTGCTCTCCAGAGGAACTGAGTTAGGTTCCCAGCACACACACACACACACACACACACACACACGCAGCACATGTACACAGAGACACACATACACAATAATTTAAAACTCTGTCTTTAAAAGGAGAAAAATTCTCCTGAGGCTCTGGGAAAAGTGGAGTCCTCGTATATTGCTGATAGGATTGTAAATTAGTATCTTTTAGAAAGCTGAAATAACTGGAGCCAGGAACCTCAACTGACATTTGTAAGCCAAGGTGCACTGCAGCGTTGCTCATAGCAATTGATAGGAAGAAGATGCCTGGTATCTACTGACAGATGACCCTGTAAATAAAATGGGGAGGAAGCTCTCAGTGGAGGGTCTATCACCACCCCTCAATAAACTTTATGCTAGCTCAAATAAGCTAGGCTCTAAATAGCATACATTGTATGACTCCATTTATATTAAATGTCCAGAATGGGTAGATTCAAATCTAGAAGTCAGCAAATGCATGGAGACAGTAGGGAATTACAATTACAGAGATTATGGAGAGAGCAAAATAGGAATTATTGCTTAATGTATCCAGTTTCTGCTTAGGAAGATTTGAAACTCTGTTGTTGACAGATATGATGGTTTGTGCTTTTAATTCCAGCACCCAGGAGGCTGAAATAAAGAGTATCCAAAGTTTAAGGCCATTCTGAGCTACAAGTCAAGACCCCGCCTCAAAGAAATAGATAGATAGATGGATAGATAGATGGATAGATAGATGGATAGATAGATAGATAGATAGATAGACAGACAGACAGACAGACAGACAGACAGACAGACAGACAGACAGACAGAGCATCCTATGTTAGTGAGTGAATAGTGGTTGAAGCAAGGGTAGAAAAAAAGGTCACATCTTCAGTCAGGAAGTCATAGAGTGATTCAGGATTAAGCTCACTCTTGTGGGACTTCAGGCATCCCTTGAGAGATACCTTAGTGTCTCCTCAAGGCAGCACTTTTAGTGAGCTCAGGGCCTCCCACCCAAAGGATCCTAAAGGTTCTACAGCACTTCTCCCTCATCATGAAACTATGGATAAACACATAACTCTTGGGAGATAAATTACATCCCAACTATTCCCCCAAAGACCTGAGACAGGGAAAGGACAGACTTCAAAGAAGGTGAAAAGAGGAGGGACTACTAATGGGCTCAGGTTTTTATCAAGCACTAAAGGATTTCAAATCAATTGTAATGGCTACTCCCCCTGTGAGAACAATAAAATTCATTGAACTAGATATTCCAAGCAGGTAATCATATGGTGTTTCTTTCTTTATCACAAGTCTCTCTGGTAATGAATGGTGTGGTATTATTCAGTGTGGTGGACATCTATTTGACTGTTTTTATTTTTAATAATGTAAAGATTCATTACAAGTCCATGTTGACAAGTATTTTGTAAGTACATTATATTCTTGAAGTTGGTGCAAAATTCCACAGATGGCACTCTTCACACCAAAAGAGAAGTCCAATTCTGAACATACTGGCAGTCTAACAGGTTGAATTAATTTTATTTGTCACAGGATAAACAAGACAGGAAAGGGCAGTGCAAAGAGACTCCTTGAATCTGAAGAACATCTGAAGTGCTTTACAAACCTGGTCTCAGGTAATCCATCATGCCCATTTTCCAAAGATAGAGGTCAATTTCTCCAAGGCTACACAACCAGCTGTCTCAGTTGAAATCTTCGGTTCTACGTACAGATGATGGTCCATCCTAAGTCCCCTCTGAAGAGGACTGGTCACAGCTATGGCCTACACATAATAGGGAGTTTGTGGCAGTGTCTCTTCACTTCCTAAGGTCCAAAAGCTTGTCACGACAATATCACTGAGCTGCCAATGCCTTTGGGAAGCTGAAGCTGTCAAAATTTATATTCTGTTCATAGCTACTGGGAGATGATGTGGAAAATTTACTAACACAAACATAAATATTTCCAAAGTCCTTCAAATGCTTCAGGGGGATTCTGTAAGATCACATGGGTCATAAGGAATACACTTGAACATCCCTGTGTAGCCCCAGCCCTGATTCAAAATGCATATGTCCTGGGAGAGATGCCACCCAGACCAGGAAAGATCAAAGTCACAAAACAAAGCACACAGTCATCAGAAGGTCCAATGATTAACATAACTGGGAAATTTACCATTTGGTTGAGTTGGAGAACACATCTGAGCAGTTATGGCTAGGGGCATTCATATAATAATTATTTTATTTGAAAAGGACCTTAAAGTTTACTTACTCAAGCCTTTGACTTTAGGAATAAGAAAACTAAAGTCTTGGCATTTTTAATAGCTAGTCATTTTGGTCATTTCCAGGAGGATTCTAAAGCCTAGCTCGTGTGGTCCTTCTTTCCCACTCTGAAAAAACTTCACAGTCAGTTTCAGTGTCAAGGCCTGAGTCTGTGGACTTAATATTTTTCGGTTTCTATGCAGCACTGGGAATCTTTCAACTCCTACTCCCCTTAGCTATGAAGACTGGAAGAGAACGCAATTCTCAATGCTGCTCATGTTTTCAAGTCACACATCCCCAAGTTGCTCAAAATGTCTGGTCTGTGAAGCAGGAAATGAAATACCAGGGCTCTGTTTCTGATGATAGAGAAAGCAGGGGAGTAAATGTAGACACGTTGGCAAAGCCTTTTTCTAAAAGTGAGAAATTGCTGGTGATGAGATTTGGTGCTACCTAGCATTGCTGGAAATTCCACTTGCCCTGCTGATAAAGCATATATAGTATATATAGTATATCTTCTTGTGGTAGCACTTCTCCTTAGATGCTAATATTTTCAAATTAAACTCTTACTTGTAAATCACTTGTAAACACAGAGACATCATTGTGACCCTGTCATCAAAAAATAAAGAAAGCTATATGTGGAACACAGCAAAGTGTTGTTGTCTATTTCATCTATGTTTTTTTCACACTTAAATGTAATTATTCTAGAAGTATGTATGTTGAGAAATCATACTTGAATTAGCTTTTCAGAGGGAAAACTTAGTTCAAGGACTTTAAATTTACTGAATATGGGATCTAAGAAATTACAATAATAGGTCAAACATAGCAAGAGTTCATTTAACTTGTAGAAATATACTTTCCATGTGTTTTGGTGTTTGCCAGTCTTGTGCCACAGTAACAAGAACTTAAGATAAGCACACTTAAAGTATAAGGAATATGCTGAAAATATCAGTGTAGACCACATTTATATAGGCATGTAGCATCCTGTTTCATTCTCTAGTTAATGTGCACAGTCAGACTTAAACATCTGAGAATAGGATAGGCAGGATCAACATAGTAAAAATGGCAATCTTGCCAAAAACAACCTACAGATTCAATACAATCCCCATCACAATCCCAACACAATTCCTCACTGACCTTAAAAGAATAATTCTCAACTTTATATGGAGAAACAAAAGACCCAAGATAGCCAAAACAACCCTGTACAATAGAGGAACTTCTGGAGGCATCACCATCCCTGACTTCAAGCTCTATTACAGAGCTATAGTCCTGAAAACAGCTTGGTATTGGCACAAAAATAGACAGGTAGACCAATGGAATAGAGTTGAAAACCCTGATATTAACCCACATACCTACAAACACCTGATTTTTGACAAACAATCCAAATATATACGCTGGAACAAAGAGAACATCTTCAACAAATGGTGCTGGCATAACTGGATGCAAACATGTAGAAGACTACAGATAGACCCAAGCCTTTCGCCCTGCACAAAACTTAAGTCAAAATGGATCAAAGACCTCAACATAAACCCAGCCACAATGAACCTATTAGAAGATAAAGTGGGAAATACCCTTGAATTAATAGGTACAGGAGACCTCTTCCTGAACATAAAACCAGTAGCACAGACATTGAGATCAATAATTAATAAATGGGACCTCCTGAAACTGAGACGCTTCTGTAAGGCAAAGGACATAGTCAGCAAGACAAAACGACAGTCCACATCTGACAGAGGGCTGATCTCCAAAATATACAAAGAACTCAAGAAGCTAGTCTCCAAAACACCAAACAATCCAATTAAAAAGTGGGGTACAGAACTAAATAGACAATTCTCAATAGAGGAATCTAAAATGGCTGAAAGACACATAAGAAAGTGTTCAACATCCTTAGCCATCAGGGAAATGCAAATCAAAACAACTCTGAGATACCATCTTACTCCTGTCAGAATGGCTAAAATCAAAAACACCAATGACAGTTTATGCTGGAGAGGATGTGGAGAAAGAGGAACACTCCTCCACTGCTGGTGGGAGTGCCAACTTGTACAGCCACTTTGGAAATCAGTATGGCAACTCCTCAAGAAAATGGGAATCAGTCTACCACAAGATCCAGCAATTCCACTCTTAGGCATATACCCAAAAGAAGCACATTCATACAACAAAGATATCTGTGCGATGATGTTCAGAGCAGCACTATCTGTAATAGCCAGAAACTGGAAGCAGCCTAGATGCCCCTCAACCGAAGAATGGATAGAGAAAATGTGGTACATTTACACAATGGAGTACTACTCAGCAGAAAAAAACAATGGAATCTTGAAATTTGCAGGAAAATGGATGGAACTCGAAGAAACCATTCTGAGCCAGGTAACCCAATCACAAAAAGACAAACATGATATGTACTCTCACTCATATAGACATAAAGTAAGGGATTACCATATCACAATCCACGCTGCCAGAGAAACTAGTAAACAATGAAGACCCTAAAAGAGACAAACTTTGTTCCCTGGAGAAGGGGAAAGGGTAACCATCCCTTGAGCAAATTGAGAACATGAGAAGACGGCGGAGGAAGCTACAAGAGTGAGAAGGGAAGAAAAGGAAGGATGCAGAGGTCATGACGAAGCAGAAAGGTTGAGTCGGGTGTAGATTAGAAAAAAGGACATATGATAGGTAGGATTTTAGTTGGGGAGTGGTAGGGGAGGAAGGAAGAGAGAAGGGAACTGGGATTGTCATGTAATTCAATCTTGTTTGTAATTCAAATATATAAAAAATAAAAAACTAAAAAAATACTTAAAAATTTCATAAGTAATATTCTAGATATGAAAAGAAATGTGAGCCCCCCCCAAAAAAATCTGAGAATACTCCAAAATTAAAGCAATTGAAATTAAATGAAAATCTTGGCATGGCAGTACACACATTGAATCCCAGCATTTGAGAAACAGAGACTGATGAGCTCATGGTCAGCCTGATATACCAGGTAAGTTCTGGACCATACAGGGACACATAGAAAAACCCTGTCTCAAAAGACAGAAAAGAAATTAAATGAAAAGGGTGACTCAAAGTGTGTACTGAATGTACATAATGAATTTTATATGTATTGCATATACACTTATCAATACAAAAATCTGATGAAAATATCTGTCTTAGTTAAGGTTTCTATTGCTGTGAAGAGACACCAAGACCATGGCAATTCTTGTAAAGGAACCGTTTCACTGGGGTGGTTGGCTTATAGTTTCAGAAGTTCATTCCATTATCATTGTTATGGGGAGCATGGTAGCGTGCAGGCAGATGTCCTACATCTTGCAGGCAACAGGAAAGAGACTGTGACACTGAACATAGTTTAAACCAAAGACCCTAAAGCCTGCTTTATTTGATATATATATATATATATATATATATATATATATATATATATATGTATGTATGTATGTATGTATGTATATATATATATATATCCTTATATTTATAGAATCAAACAAACAACTATGTATCTATGTATGCTTATTAAATTAAGCAAAACCTGACGCCTGTTTTCCATTGAATTAATGGAATGGGCATTTCTTCTTATAGTTATGTGCAGATGCAAATGTCTGCAGAGGTTTAACGAAACAATAACCTGCCGTATTGCCATTTCATTTTCCTTGACCTTTTACTGCCCCTGGTTTCTTAAGAGAGCCCTTCTGGATGGGCGTTTTGTGTTGGATTTTTCCTAGTTGATGTTGTTTTAGTATTTAAGCCTGTGCCTTTATTTGCTGACCTGGCACAATGTGACCTGTGGCTCTGCTTCTTCCTCAGGATTGTGGCTGCCTGTCCCAGAGGGCGGAGGGAGCAGAAGTAGGGAGCAGGGTTCAGAAGGCTGTGGACATGATGGAACAGCTCTCCTGAATGACTTCAGTGAATCAGCTCAGCTTTATTCCAAAGTATAGGAAACATATAGGACTAGGAAGCCTGGGACAAGCCCTAATTTACATTAAGTGGCACATTCCTATCATAAAGCTTCAGATGTGGCAGTAGGTCCTACAGCAAAGCTCCTAGTACAAGTCTTAGTTACCATATATGCAACAGGAGGAAAACTTATAGCAGGAAACTGTGCCATGGGTCAGGCATCCAGGATTAGAGACAGCTTTCAGATAAGGTCAGTCCTCTAGGCCTAGAGATATTCTCCAGATAAGGACAGGTAGAGAGCAGGGAGTCCTCACTGGGGGAGAAGGAGTTCTCCATCTTGTCAAGCTTAGAGAAAGCTACCAGGCTATGGTCGACTGCAACCTCTGACCAGCAGGGCCTCCCAACCTGGATCTACAGTGCAGTCACCAGCCAGCTGAAGAATGTGTCATCTGGAGCCAGGGAATGCAAGCAGCATTAAAGCCTGTCAGGGTCCACCACAAACAGAGGTTTTCATGTTTTCAGTTAAGTCATCTTTCTTTGGTATAAAAATCTCTTACTTTGGAGGTTATTTGTGGGGCGTTATTTAAGCAGAGTAGAATAAGTAGCAGACAAATTATTTTTTAACTGGCTTTTGTTTTGGGCACATCACTTTCCACTGTGCATGGTTAATAACCACTTCAAACTGATAGCAGAAGAGAAACTACTCCTGCCTAATTGTTGCCAAGGATCATAAAGCTCTGTCTCAGCAGCGATTCATTGGCTATTGATATCATAACTCTACGTGGTATTTTCTTGCTCTTATTTTTCACTCATGCTGATGCTCACTTCCTGTAGACTTTTACAACCATACTTTGGATATCCAATGTTTAGTAGGCTCTGTGCAAGCTTTCCTCAGTAAGTGGGTGTTTGCTCTTTCTGGACACCACACACACACACACACACACACACACACACACACACACACACACACACGCAGATGTTTACATATACACTTCACAATGTTTGACTATATTCTCTTCCAAGTAATTTATTTCATTAGACATACTTGTTTCCACATAGATCTACTTTGCCATGTTTATGGGCATACATGCACGTGTGTGCAGATGTGTGTCACACGAAATATATATATATATATATTATATATATATAATATATATATATGTGTGTGTGTTGTGTGTGTGTGTGTGTGTGTGTGTGTGTGTGTGTGTGACTGCATGTGGAGGGCAGAGGTCAATATTGGTTATCTTCCTCTATCACTGCTTCATCTGTGTGTGGGGGGGGGGATAGGCTTACTTGGTGAACTCAGAGCTTAGCTACTTGCTTTGACTGGCCAGCAAGCTCCTAGAATCCTTCCTCCTGCTCCCTCATTGATGTTACAGTTGCATAAACAAGTTAGCTTTTATGTGGGTTCTGGGGAACTGAACTCAGGTCCTCATGCTTTCCCAGCAATCACTTCACTGATTGAGCCATCACCCCAGCCTCCCTAAAAAACTTCCCTTTATGTGACAAATTGTGATCAAATCACTTTACCTCAGAATGTCAAAATTTTTACAAGATCACAGCTAATGAGTTAGTTTCCAGCATGATGTCAGGAGGCTCTGTTCCCAGAACCAAATTAAATCTGCCAGGCTCTGTCACGGTAACACGCCACTTCTCCGTTGCTAGGGTGTCATACAGTGGCCAGTGGCGTGCAATGGGAATCAGCCTCTCTTCAGAACACCTCCGTCACTTTCCCCGACAACTCTGCAGCATGTGAAGAAGGGATGCTCACACCTGCCATAGGAGTGGAGATTTCCTTTTGTGTGCTGCACACCAATTACTTGGACATTCTCTCCAGGGAGGCCAGGCGTGAAAAGTTGTCTTTTTTGCAGCAACCCAATTGTCCTCCACCACAGTAGCATTCTTCCACACATACAGATGGAGAGAAAGTTCAAGAAGTAGTAAGAGACTACACCTGAAGGGAAGAAATTTTCTTGGCTATCGGGTCGTTTTTTTTTTTTTAGCACAGCAAACATGGCTGTCTATCTCCAGATGGGTCAAGAGACTCACTCCTCTAAATACCACCTCATAGGAGACCCAAGAGAAGGGTAGAAGTACTTCCCCTGAGGACTATGTAACCTGAGACTGAGCTAAGAAACCGGTCATTATACAGAAACAAACCCCGTTCAGCTACAGGCTTTTGCCTAGACCGAAGCCTACACATAATACTGACTGGAAATGTTGCCCTGGATCACTCTCCATAAAATATCAAAGATGCTTTAGGATACAATGATTACACTTGCCTTTAAAATATGTACTCTAGGCTTCTAAATCTTGTGCAAAGTACAGGTATGGACACAATATAAATCTTGTTTGTGTCAGTCTCATAGATCTGAAAGCCATGAATGATTCATAAAAAGAACTGCACACAGCACCATTTGTCTGTCACAGTGCTAAGCTCTACACCCCAACCAATTTCTCCCTGAGTGCTGCGACTGAGGCTTTCGGCACCGTTACTGAGTCTGCTACATTCTTCCTATTATGAGAACGTCTTCATTTTTCCTAATGTTGCTTTATGAAGACTTAAGATTCCTGGGATGGCAGACTTACTTCTGTGAGGTCAGCATATGCATGGCATTTATGAAGGTGAGGTGCCTTAGGAAGAGAAGAATCTGACACCTACCCACTGGAAGTTTTCCCAAGCAGGGAGCTGAGTAATAGCAAAAAGGAGTGACATCAAATTGACAGAATGTGTCTTAGTTACTTTTCTGCTGTGATAAAACACCAAGACCAAGGCAACTTACAAAATCTTATGGTTTCAGAGGGTTAGAGTCCATGATGGTTGAGTGAAGGAACCACAACCACAAGGCAGAGACTGGGAATTTCATGGCTTTTGAAACCTCAAAGCCACCCCAAGTGACATTCCTCTTCCAACAAGACCATACCTCCTAATCCTTCCCAAATAGATCTGCCTACAAAGAATCAAGAATTCAAATATATGGGCCTATGGGGGTCATTCTCATTCAAACGACCACAAGCAGGCTTAGTGATGAGGAGAAAGCAAGGATAGGACCTGAAAGATGGCTCATCAGGTATAGGGCTGATATATACACACACAAAACACATCCATACATACATAGATCAAGAATGGATATGCAAGCAGTCTAGAATTAAGTCAATATATCCCCCAACTACATACTGAAAGATAAAATAAAATGAAATCTCATATGTCTAAGACATATACACAACTTAAGTGATGATTTCACACTTGGATATATCAAGTCAAATTTCTTTCATACGTCTCTGGAAGCTGGCTTGTAACTATTCATCTAGGGCATATGAAGCAATTTACAGTTCTATGGACTCACCTCTCAAATGAAACCTATCCCATGTTGATCCACTGACAAAATTTTAGGATCTTAGTTTTCAGTCTTTTCACCAGCTATGGCCTCCTAAGAGCTACCTCTCTACCATAGGCAACTCAATTTCATCTTTGCAACAACTGTGATTCTCTGGAGAGTCCAGGAGCCATCATTCCAGGAGGAGAAAAATCTTCCTGTCTTTGCCTGAGGAGCTTACCCAAACTTCGCCAAGCATTCTTTCTTCCATCTATAGTCTCAATGGTCCTGATGCCAAAGGTTCTGTTTTCACCTCCTGGCTAGTAACACTTCCTAAAATTGTCTTTTCTCTAACTGTTAACAGCTGGCCTAAAATCAGAGATGTCCAGACTCTTCATGTTTTATGACACACTAAAATGCTCAGCAGTCTATGGACTAAGACAAAGACCACCACAGTCTAAACTATTCCTGTCAGTTTCGGCTTTCAATATATTCCACAAGGGTTCCTTGGCCCAGTTTGAGCCTTCTGCTCACTGGGAGTTTGTGGTCTGGGAAAGGTAACTTCCCAGTTCCTTGACAGAGCTATACGGTTTGTATACACAAACACATCCTTCCTTGGCCAATCCAAGTGTCTAATTTCACTCCAAGCTGTGGGGTGTTAATTATGGTCACTTATGATATTAGTAGTAAAAGTTACTATCAAAAAGTCTTACCCACCCACGAATGCTGATCCTGCATCAGCATGCTAGCATATAGCTATTCCCTTACTTCTCTTTTGGAAGAAGAGGAAAGATTTATGAAATTAGAGCAGGGTTCTTTCTTGACTCTGGATAACTGACTAGACAAAATCAGGGGTGATTCATTTTGGGACTGGCCCTCATTTGTGAAAGCTCAGTCACCTGCAGCTAAGCTATTTGAAAAGCTACATTTTAAGTGAAGCAGAAAGCTATGCCTGGGTCAAACTGAAAATATCTATGTGGATGATGGCTGTGGCACAGCGAACTGCACAGGATGGAATCACGCTCAGGCCTTGTGGAGAATGTGTGAGAAACTTCAAGGAGATGAGCACTACCCCTAGATAGATGGCTGAGAATGGGCTTTGTGTAGACTCCATAGCATAATGGCTGGGACCATGTGTCAGTCTTTCCACAGGGAGAGGATGGACACATCATGAGTAAAGGGAAATTACCATAACTACTGAGTAAAGGTAAGTCTGGAATATTCTTATCTCAAAATTGACTGTATCTTGACCTGCTAAGCCACAAAACACTCTAATTCTTTCCTCTACTGTAATGCAGGGCAATATGTATTTTTTGAGATTTGTTTGTGTCCTAGCCATCATGTGAAACTGATCTTCTACAGCACAGAAATGATGGAACTCGTGTCCTCTTTCTGTAAGTGTGTAAGCACCAGATTCACAGATGTTAAATATGTTCAAGATTATACAACCCACGATCGGGAAAGCTGGAATCAGCATCTGGATCTGAAGCCATTTCCTAAATGTCAATTACACCCTACAGAGGACAGGGAATTTTTCGTGTCGGTCACAGGACTGTGCATTATATTGTTACTTCACATTCTATTCATCTGTCCAACCTAAGTAATAATATCATGCTACTGGATTGGGTTATAATTAAAGAAACAGGGCAGTTCCAGGCACTCTCATCTAATAATATATCACATAAACAACACACAGAAACTTAGACTTCCATTTGCCCTATTGTTGGCAGACGCCTGTGTGGAATTTTCTTTTATTAGATTACATTCCAGTGCACAAACTTAGGTATTCTTCTTGGCACCTTTATCTGTCTTCAAGAAAATGATTTTGAAAAATACAGAATTTCTCTAGAACGTAACAGAACTTGAGAACAAGAGGGAATCATGCCACACATGAGGTCAGAATGCTTTATGAAGAATCTGTCATTGTTGATGTAAGTCTTGCTTTATCTTTAATTAAAAGAAAAAAACTCTACCAAAAAATCCCAGCTCACTTGTGTCATAGCCTCAAAGCTTTACCTTCATCTCCAAATGGATGTTCTGACAAAGCCCCATAGAGTGGAGTCTGCCTAATCGACCACTAAACTCGACCAAGCCCATGCACAGACAGTCCCAAGGATGTATCTGCTCAAGAGTGGTCTTTACAAGCATGATTGAGAATGTGCCACTAACAAACATGTTTGCACCCTCTTGTCTAATCACGGCAGTCCTCAAAAGGAAGCTACAAATGGAAGAGTTTTCATCCTATTTTCTATACTTTCACCATGTTGACTGTCAGTAAAGCTTCTTCACTTTTCAGAAGCATCAACTGTGGCATGGGACTAAAGCAATCTGCTCCTCCTTACCATGATCCAGATTCCTCCCTTTCTCCATCATCCTACCATTAGACATTGAGCCAGGATCCTAGCATCTACACAGTGACATTATTTTTAAAAGACTTTCATGTTAATTTTGATTTTGTGTATATGTGTGTGTTGTCTGCACTCATGAATGTGTGTGTAGGTGCCAACAGAGGCCATGGGAATTAGACCCTTTGGGTCTCGAATGACAGGCAGTTATGAGATGTTCAATATGAGTGCTTGGAATGAAACTTGAGTCTTCTGCAAGAGCAGTACATGCTTTGAACCACAGAGCCACCACTTCAGGCCCAGTGACACAATTTTAATGCTAGATATTCAAATGAAAAAGAGAATTAAAATTTTATCTAGGAGCAAAACTGTAGCTGACAAGCATATTTTGTCTTGAGAATCACACAGTGCAAAATAAAACTAATGAATAAAGTTAAAATGACAATGTCAAGTGATAGAGAAACTCAAGGACATTCCTTTCTCTGCTAGAGAGGATATAAACTCAATTAATCAGCAATCTCCTGCCTTTGTTGACAATGGAATAAGGTCATAGAAAGATTTAGTCAACTAACATAAAGTGCTCAGCCCTAAACAGTACATCTAACACACACACACACACACACACACACACACACACACCATAGAATAGAAGGGGGACTTTCTGGGTTTCTGGGGGAAAGGGAGTTTCAGTGAAGAAATGGATAAGGCAAGTAAATAGGTAATAAAAAAGACTAAAATTCATTACTTATTTGAAAATGCTAAAGAATAAGCAAACTTGAAATTTTTTTTGTTAAATCATTGCTATATATAATAAATGAAGGGCTCAGTCAGCTAATATGACTCCAAAATCAACATTACAAGACTGAGACTGTAAATACATTTGTATTTGTAAAGGAAAATTCAGAACAACTTTAAGAATATAAAATACAATAAAAATTAAAGATAAGCATCATGGTTGAAGGTGTGGCTCACTAGTAGAGTTTAACATGCCAGAAGACCTAGCTGACTTCAATCTCCAGAAGCACAAACATAAACAAAATAAGCATTATAACAAAAGACATCCAGAATAAATATAAGCTTCCACAGAGGTTACAGTACACAGCTCTAGTTTCAAGCGGGCTCCTATATCATCAGGACAGACACAGCAGCCACACAGTACTCTCAGGGGGAAGCAGAAAACAGATCTTCTCATGAGATTTTCAGCCAGAAGTGTGGAAATACAACCTAGAGCATCCTTGATGACCTCACAGTGTCAGTGATTATTAAGACTTGAACAAAATAGCAGAAATTTGGAATAAACACAAACGGGAATGTGGGAAGATCCATCATTTCCCTCCCTTTGTTTTGTCTTATGAATTAGAGTCTCACTTTGCAGCCAGGGCTGGTTTTGTATTCCTCTTCCTCTGCCCACCCCCAAGCACCGCGATTACAGGCATGTGACCCAAAACCTAGCTTAACTGATTGGCATTCGTATAATTGTTTGAGTAGGATCACAGAGTTGTTTATTTTTCTTAGGTAGCATATTATTTTAAGAGGGACTATGATATGCAAGACATTCTAAAAATACCAGAAATGTTACTAACAATAGAAACTAGGGGTGCTTACGATATGCAGATATGCAGAAAGACATTGGTGAGTGAGGGAAATCTTATAACCTCTGAAAGAAAAATCTTACCATGTCATCTACTGTTCCCAACATGTATAATAAACCTTACAATTATTTTGACATGAGACTCAGTGTATGACCTGAGTTCAGCATCAATGGCCTTAATTATCACCTAGGGCAAAGAACAGAAGCAGGATTCCTGGTGGACAGAGGTCAATGGGGAGAGAATTCCTGAACTGATTACTTTTCTCAACTGGTGTGACAAAATGCCTGACAAAAGACACTCAAAGACAGAAGGATGATAGAGTTCATCATGGCAGAGAGGGATGGTGGCAGAAGTGTGAAGCAGGCAGTCGGTCACATAGCAACCCCAGTCAGGAAGCATAGAGATGAATGCTGGTACTCTGCTGCCTTTTGCTTTTTCCTCTAGTCAGGGACCCTCATTTCATGGGCTAGCACTGCCCGTATTTAGGTAGGCTCTTCCTTATTTAGTTAAATCTTCCTGAAAACATTTTTGTAGGTATGCCCAGAAGTGTCTTCATTTAGATTCTTCATTCTAAATCCTGTCAAGTTGACAACCAAAATTAGCCAGCATAAAGTTAAAATGCAGCTAAGTTAAACTGCAAAGTCTCAATACTGGCCTTTTAGGAAGATTCATTTGTATTTCCTCAAATTTCTTATTTAGGCTGAATTTCAGATTTCTGAAGCGATCATATGTGTTTTGAAAGAGTTAAACAAACAAACAAACAAAAACCCACATGGAGTCCTCTGTCACTCCTCACTACCAGCACTAAATCAGTTCCTGGAAAGCTGGTATGTCTGACTTGTATGTCTCCCATGTAAAGAAATATCTTGATCTCAGAATTAACACAATGATAGCAGCAGTCAGTGGTCCTGGTTGCTGTGCACTGTTCCACTGCAAACAACCACGGCCCTCACTCTTCAATGCATTAATACACAGTGGCTCTGCCTTTGCTCCAGTCTGTTCATTGGACGTAATAATGTTGTTGTAATCTGTTTTGTGCTGTTTTTGAGAATAATCAATTGTGGGAAATTTATAAAGAACAAAACTTTATTTATTACAGCTCTAGAGGGTAGGAACTAAAGTTGAAGAACCCAAATCTGGTAATTTACCTGTCTTCCATGGTGGAAGGCACAAGGTCAAGGAAGCATGGTAAAAAGAGAGGGAGGTGAAAGGGGCATAGGAGGAAATACAGCTAGAGACAAAATAAAGATGGTGGGAAGAAAAGAGACTCACACTTTTATAAAGAGCCCACCTCTAGGGGGCCCCAGGGACCCCAGTTCTTAGCTCTGTTGCGCTGTAGTTATGTTCTCAATACAAGCACCGCAGGAGAGGGGTTGCTACATTCAAACTGTAACGAAGCATATAAGCAAGGCTACAGTGACAGCAAAGGGACAAGCAGGAAAGCCAATACGAAAGCCCCATGTGGTTCTCAGCCAGCTGTAGCCAAGGACCAAGTCATGTGCATTGTATGTATTCCTTTCAATAAGTGAATAATTGGCATCTAGTCAACCTAAGGACCATTGCATAAATAGCTAGAATTCTAACATCATGCTAGGTTTATTAACAACTTAGTTGGGCTTCTGGTAACTGTAAGTAAAAGAACTGTTAAACATGTTTGGGAGACTTGAGAAAAGGTATAGGGAAACTGATCAGAGAATATTGGAGACCCAGAGTCCCTGGTTATTTATCCCCAACAGGAGATACATTAGAGAATTAATTCCACAGCTTCATCCTTCTGTCCTGTGCCCCAAGCCATATGGACTTTCTGTGCATGGGTGGCAGGCATTCTGCCCTAGCTTCATTTAAATAGCATTTCATGTCAAGGTCGTTGTCTCAGGGTAAAATGAAGCACCAGCCCCATTCCAGACTAAATTCGACCTCTCAGTTTTTGCTTTGTCATGGCATTTTTTTTCCCTTTTTTAAGCTCCTGAGAAGTCAATGGATAAGAGAGATTGGCATGCTCCTCTGATTAATATCTGCTTCTCACATGTAAAGTCATTAAGTTAGAGAATGAGCGTAACTGTTAATCTCACTACTGTGTCAACTCAGAGCTTAGTAGAGGGTCTGGTGCATGGAAAAAGCTAAATAAATGTTTGGTGTGTTAATTAAGAGTGATAACTAGAAGCTACATTTTCCGACACCAAATCTAGAGCTTGTTTTACTACCAAAGAAATGTCTTTGTGTAAGTATTGCCTGGGGATTCTATGAAAATGTGTGTGCCTTGGGCAGGGAGGAAGGTAACCCAGGACCAGGGAAAGGCTGGCATCACCCTTTGCATTTATAGGGCCAGCACTGAGATGAGGAGACAAGCAGATCCCTGACCTCGGAGGCCACCATGCCCAGCCAGAATGGTTAGCTTCGGGTTCAGTGAGAAGCCATGCCCCTCCTTTGGCCTATGCAGGCATGTGCACAGGCAGATGCGCGCACACGCTCGCACACACACACACACACACACACACACACACACACACACACACAGAGAGAGAGAGAGAGAGAGAGAGAGAGAGAGAGAGAGAGAGAGACTACATTCAATCAATAGAATCAAAAAGCCTGCCTTTTCTAAATTGAATAACTCTACATTTTAGATGCTACAACTGGCTCAAAGATCAGTAGTAGGAATAACTATAGAACACACACACACACACAGACACACACACACAGACACACACAAATACACACACACACATACACACACAAATACACACACAGACACACACACACATACACACACACACATACACACACACAGACACACACACAGACACACACATACACACACACACATACACACACAAATACACACACACACATACACACACAAATACACACACAGACACACACACACATACACACACACACATACACACACACAGACACACACACAGACACATACACACACACAGACACACACACAGACACACACATGCACACACACACATACACACACAAATACACACACAGACACACACACACACATACACACACACACATACACACACACACATACACACACACACACAGACACACACACACACACACACACACACACACATACACACACACACACACACACACACACACACTCCCACAAACTGCAAATTCAAACACTATGCTTCTAGACAGAGAACTAGATTGTTGGTGTTTTGATTGCTTGCCCGCTGTCCCATCACAGATTGTACTCAGGAAGCAGAGATCAAAAGCAGTCTTATGTCTTCACTTAGCACATTCCCTATGGAAAGCCTTTCCAGTGATGAGAAATCATGTGCAATTTCAAAACATAAATTGACAGTAGAAGTATAGGTCAACAAATGGTGGATCGCTTTCCAAGCATGCACAAGGTCCTAGGTTCAATCCCCAGCAAAGAAAGGAAGAAAGGAAGAAAGAAAGAAAGAAAGGAAGGAAGGAGGAAAGAAAGGAAGAAGATAGATAAATAGATAGATATAAATAGATGATAGATAGATAAATGGACAGATGGATAGATGATAAATAGATATAAATAGATGATAGAACAGAAAGTACAACTATGAGGTATGTTGCTAATTTTTAAAAGCTGGTCTGTGATTTTGATTTCATCAGCATTATGTGATTTGTTGGTGGGCGCACTTGCCTTACCACTTCAGCGTTTGAAAGAGAGAATTCTTGGTCATTCACACTTGGTTGTTGGGGTGGTTAGAAAACTCATGGCCCCCAAAGGGAGTGGTAGCATTAGGAGGTGTGGCTTTGTTGGAATAGGGCTAGTGTTGGAAGAAGCGGGTCTCTGTGGAGGCGGACTTTGATGTTTCCTACGTGCTCAAGCCTCAGCTGGTGTCTCAGACCACTGCCTGTTGCCTCTAAGTCAAGATGTAGGTCTCTTCAGCTCCTTCTCCAGCACCACGCCTGCCTGCACACCACCACACTCCCTGCCACAATGATAATGAACTAAACCTCTGAACTTTAAGCAAATCACCACAATTAAATCTTTTACTTTATAAGCAGTATCATGGTCACGGTGTCTCTTAGAAACACTAAGACTGTTGTCTTGCAAAACTATATGAAAAAGAGAGAGCAGAGTAGTAACCATGACTTCACCAAAAAAAAATCACATACTACACAATTACAACCATATAATATTTCAAATTTAGAAAATAAGAAAATACATATAGCAAAAATGCCAGTGGCTGTAAACATCCAGAAGGACAGAGGAAGCACGGAACAGGAACACGGGGCATTTTTAGAGTGGTAAATTTGTTCTGTATAAAGCTGCAGCATGGTGTAGAGGAGGAAAATGTTCCTTTATTTTCTAAAGTGCTGTGGGTGGAACCTGAAAATTAAGCTGATAAAAGGCAGTTATTAGGATGGGAGGCATAAAAAAGTATATATTCTCATGTGAGCAGGGGCTCCACACAACACAAGTAAAACCCAAAGAGGTGGTCAAGCCCACCCATGTCTATATCATTGAGAAAAAGAGAGACGTGACCACAACAAAAGAATAGCAGGACTTGGGCCCCCCAAAGAGGCAGGTAATGATGAAACAACTAGAAAATGCCTAACAGGTTCTCTAGTGAAATTTGTTAAGCAATTCAGTCCTCTCCATTGTAAAAATCAAGAATTATTCTCCTCTTCATCCAGGAGAAGGAAAACCTCTACAGGTGAGGTCTACTACTGTGCTTAGGCCCAAAACAGGACAGTGGGAAGTCCTTCCCAAGCCTGCTTCAGCTCGGGATAATCCCTCTGCTGAAGAAACATGTCTCAGAGCTGCGCGCCCTGAACCCTTCTGAGGGCACTTGTGATTATGCCTTTGTCACAACTCACTGCGCAACACACCGAAAAGAATGAAGCCTAATGGAAATGACAGACTACAATTGATAGTGATGAATCACTACCGGCTCCTTAGCTGTGACGTAGACACTACAACAGGGTACGTTGTTCGTAGCACGAGGAATCGTGAAGAGAAACAGAGGAGTGGGAGTAGGTGGGCTTTCAACGGTTTTGTAAATCTGAAAGTGTATCTTTTGTGCTTCTTAAAATTATATTCTTGGGATTATAATACAACACTTCTCCTTCCTTCCCTTCCTTCCCTTCCTCCCCTCCAAACTCGCCCATGTGCCCCCTCCTAGTACTCCTTCAGATTCAAGGCGTCTGTACTCACTAATTGTTACTGCATTACTAAATACAACCTGCTCAGTCCATGTAATGCTACTTGCCAACCAGGTCTGGAAAATTCTCCCACTGAGGCTCTTTTTACAGCTGAGCCTAAGTTGTGTCAAGTTGACAGTTAAACTGGTCAGCACAGTCACCCCCAGCTGGAGGCTGAGGGAAAAGCAGGTAAGCCTTTGCTCAAAGGACACAGGCAGTGACTGTCATCAGGTTTCAAAGCAAGGTCCAGACGTCCCCAGGTCTTTACCACAGTTTTCTGCTAAATTTGGCCAGTAACTATCAGCTAAATACAGAAGTTTCCCCCATAAAGGATGGTCTCCAGGGCTTACAGCAGACACCCAAAGCCCACATGACAACAAACCATATAATAATATGTTTGTTTCTATATTTGCATACCCGTGATGAGGCTTAATTTATGAAGTAGATACAATGACTAGCAACAGTAAGTAGTAAAATAGAAAAATTATAACTACATATTGTGACAAACCATGTAGATGTTCTCTCTATGTGTCTCAGTCTCTGTTTCCACACTTGCCCTGTGTGTTTGTGTGTGTGTGTGTGTGTGTGTGTGTGTGGTGTGGTGTGTGGTATGTGCACACACCTTTCCTTCTGTGATGAGGTAAGATGACACAGCACAGATATGTTGACCTGAAGAGATCAAGTGAGGCAGATGATCGAACTCTTCCCCGAGCTGTGGCTGTAACTTTTGCAGCTTGCAATATGAACAGAAAACCGGTGTGAGTTTCCTTTTTCCTCTTTACAGCCTCATGGGAAGATCAGTGCTTACTGTGTATCTTAGCAACTTCAACATACATTTTCTCTCTTTCCTTGCCAAGAACTCTAACCGTCTCAATTAAAGGAAGCACTTTGAGTGTTCTCTGTGGCTTGACTAGAACACCTGCATAAGTGTCCCTGGGCTTCAGAGCTATTACTGCCCCAGAGAAGGCTGTCAGCACACAAGCACTGCCATGCCTCCACAGTCCATCCCATCATTTGGGTGGCTATGGAGTGGCTAAGGGCAGGTGGTGGATACAGAGCAGAGATGCTGGGGATGGTCATAACGGGGTGGGTGGTACAGTATTCTACCACACTACCCAGAGCAGCATACAGTTAAAAACCTGTGAGTTTTTAACTAGAATTTTATACTTGCTATCCTCAGACCATAGTGTGCAGATCTTAAACATTCCTCAAAAGGCCCATGTGTTAAAAAGATGGCACACTCAATGAGATTGTGGGACAGACTCAGTAAACTTCCTAGGGGAGACCTTACCCTCACTGAGGAGTGAAAGTGAGGTGGGTGTAGGTTTTAGAAGCCAAAGATCTCAGGGCTTGGCATGAGATCCTAGGCCATGCTTGGCAGGCCACATAGTTGTATATTAACCTTTACATAGCAGCTCCTGAGAACCTCAGCTCAAGAAAAGAAACAACTTGACCCAGTCTACCACCCACAGGCTCAGTCACCTAGGCAACCCTTCCTGGACCTCTTACTCATAAACTCTTTTCCCTGCCAAACATCCTCTCTTTGTGTTTTCCTAATATCCTGCCTATACTAACACCTGGCACACAAACAACCCATTCTACCCCCTCCCTTATCCTGCTCTGCCGACTGTATAAGCTAGCCTGAGAAAAATAAAATTTGCCACTTGATCAGAATCCTATCTTGTGGTCGTTCTTTCTGCGTCTCTTGTCCCCATTCCCTATCCCTGACTCTCTTGCCCCAGGTTGACGTCCTTCAGGTCAGGACATGTGGGGGAAAATTGGGGGAGAGGAGTGAGGGGGAACTGGGATTGGAATGTAAAAAAAAATAATAAAAGAAAACAAGGGTAGCACACAGAGTGGTGCCATTAGGGGATGGGGAAACCTCCAAGGGATTCGGTCCAGTGGCAGGTCCTTCGGTGACTAGAGACAGGCCTCAAAAAGGTGTTCTTCCTCTTCCTCTCTTCCACCCTGGCCATGCTGTGCTGTGCTCCATTGAACTCTTCCATAATGAAGTATTACCTCCCCACAGGCCCCAAGCAATGGGCCAGATGGTCATGAACTGGCTGCACACCAAAATAAACTGATTCCATGCCTAAGTTCATTTTCTCAGGCTTTTTGTTACAGCTGGTGATGTAGCTAAGAGAGGACCATCACCCCTAAGGATGGGTCAGGTGCAAAAATCCTCACTGTCAATCTAACAATGATGATATAGAGCCACACATGAGGTAAAGCAGACGAATGCCCTTCCTAAGGGATGTCCAAAAATCAGTCAGGGGATGTGGGAGCAGCATAACTGCCTCGGTACAGAATCAAGTTCAAAGAAAACAACAGTGGAGAAACCGATGTGTAAGCAAAAATGGCTGCACTTTACAATAAAGCAAAGCTGTTCATTCACACCCAATGGAGATGGCAGAGAGAAGCAGAGATTCTGAATGTCACAGAGGGATTCTGAATGTCACAGAGGGAGACGTCTGGGTCATGTCAGACTGATGCTGGAGCAGTGGGCAAGCCACACATGGAGTATTTAAAAAAAAAAAAAAAAAACAAGTGTCACTGTAGAGTCCAGGCTGCCCTCCAATTTGCAAGTCTATTGCCTTGACTTCCCAATTACTGGGATTACAGATGTGTGCCACCATGCCCAGCAGTCTCTTGTGGTTCTTGAACAAATCCACCTGGAAGAGTTAAGAGCAAAATCTGTGCACCAATTGTTGGTTAGATGACAAGGATGAATTTATAATTTTTTGGTATGACAATTTTAATTTGTTGAAATTAGACCTTGGGACTGGAGAGATGGTTCACTGTTTGAGAGTGCTTAGGTCTTGAAGATAAGCCAGGTTCAGTTCTCAGCACCTGCACAGGAGCTTACAACATGCTCCAGGTCTAGAGAATCTGACACTCTCTCCTCTTCTCACCTTCCCAAGCACGAGGCTTGCCCACAGTGTTGGTACAAACACACATAGGCAAAATACTCACACACAAAAAAAGTTAAATAATCTCTAGTTAGACCTTTTAAAAAAAAAACCTACTGGCTACATGTGATGCCACAAAACAGTAATTGAGCTAGGCATATCGTAAATTCAAGGCCAGCCTAACCTACTTAGTGAGACCCTATCTCAAATGAACTAATGCTTTAAATGAATTAAGTTTATAATTATATGTGAGTAAATATATTTTAAACAAATTTATAACCTATCAAAATTATTACAAGTAAATGCAACGTCTGGGATTGGTGCCAAAGCATTTTTAAGAGGACAGAGCAGGTACAGGTCAAATTAAAGAGGCTGCGATCTGAAAGTGATAAAATGGCTGGAACAGAATTTGAAGACATGTGGAGTTCATTACACTGTCAAATGTTATGAATGCTTAGAAAATGTCACTGATAAGTTTGCTGCAAATCATTATTAATGTTTCATATTGGTTCATGCAATAATTTGGAATATGAATACTAATTGTAATATTAACAATTGTTAAAGTTAAAATATGAGCACACCATGCCCAAGAATTTCTATTTATTGTTTCAATGAATTATGCCCTGTAGTTTCTTGTAACCTTTCCAGCAAGTAGCTAGAAGGTCTTAACTGCTTCCCCGATCCCTTTGTATGGAAGGTCTGATCAGTCATTTCCCTTGAGCGCCTATAGCCAGAAAAGGGTGTTTGTAGCAGACACAGGGAATCAAAATGACACAGTTATCTGTTGGTATTTTGTCTCTGATTGAAAGCCAAAGTGACTCCTCAAGCTTGCTTACTGCTATTCTGAGCCTTGAGTAGAAGGTCTCCTAAGCCGCAGGGACCACTCACTACCAATCTAAGGACTTGATAATCCAGACCATCACAAGAGTGTTTCCATCATCCACACAGAGTGTGAGTTGCTTCTTCATTTATGATATCTGGGAAGATGATTCTAAGAGCTCTCACTGATAAATAGGGATGTAGGAATGAAAATAAGGGCCAAGGATAAAGAACAATGGCAGAATATTTGCCAAACATGTGCTAAGGCCATGCTTTCAATCCTCGGTGGTGCAAAACTTAAGATCATATGAAATAAGGAAAATTATGTTCTCTTTTCCAGAGTAACAAATATACTGTCATAAAATTCCATTTTAGAAATCTCCCTCCACCTCCTTGTATTAATGGTTGAACTTGGAGTCTCTTGCACTCTAGGAAAACACTCTACCTCTGAGCTGTTTCCCCAGCTCTATTTTATTTTGGGGGTCAAAATGAAGGCCCAATGAGTTACCCAGACTGACCTTCAACTTACCCTCTAACTCAGTCAGTATTGATTGCAGGCCTGAGCCAACAGCTTATTGAAAATGATTTGACAGAAATGACAATACTGTTTGGACTTCTTACCACATGCCTCCTTGGGCTGAAAAGTTGACTCATGACCTCTGTATAGCACAGCGTCCTTGTCAGTGTTCTCTTACTGGGAAGGGACACCATGACCATGGCAATTCTTATAAAAAGAAAGCATTAGATTGGGGCTTGCTTACAGTTTCAGAGGTTTAGTCCATTATCAGCTTGGCAGGATGCATGGCAGCATGCAGGCCAACATGGTTCTGGAGAGGTAGGTGAGGGTACTATATCTGAATCCACAGGCAGCTGGAAGAGGGAGATACCAGACCTGGCTGAGCTTTTAGTGTCACACTTCCCCCAACATGTACTCCAAGGCCTTACCTCCTAATCCCTCTCAAGTAGTGCTACTCCCTAATGGCAAAGCATTCAAATCCGTAAACCTATGGGGGGGCATTCCTATTTAAATTACCACACCCAGTAAATTCATATGCTAGATTTGTTTCTAGAGCTAGCCAGGAGGACAATGCACTTATTGCATTTCTTTCCTCCAGACGCTTCCAGAAAAAGAATTCCATAGGCAAGTGAAAGGAAAGCTTCAAGTTGGGTTGGTTTATTTAGCCAGCTGCTAAGTATTCTTTTTAATGATGCTTGCCCTTTACCTCTGCTGGCTTTGGTTCTTAGTATTCAAAACACTCCAGTGCCTACATCCCTCTGCCTTTCCATAAGTATTCAAAGGTGTCTGGGGGATTTCACTAAACCCTGTGATTTAAAATTGGAAAGGTCAGGAAGTGTACCACTATGTGCTTAGACGGTGACCCTGTGTGATGCAAACGTAAAATATTGATTATGTAAATTGACAAGTGCGTATTGTCTGTGATGACCTTGCAGACTATTGAACTGAACTCAACTCAAAGTTG